>NC_034410.1:75750465-75983579 GCF_002078875.1 Numida meleagris
ACCAATAACCCCACTAAACCATGTCTCTCAACGCTATATCTAAATGCTTCTTGAACACCTCCAGGGACGGTGACTCAACCACCTCCCATTCCAGCACCTGACCACTCTTTCTGAAAAGTAGAATTTCCTAACGTCCAGCCTAAATCTCCCCTGGCGCAACTTGAGGCCATTCCCCCTCATCCTGTCACTAGTTACAAGAGAGAAGAGGCTGACCCCCAGCTCTCTACAACCTCCCTTCAGGTAATTGTTGAGAGCGATAAGGTCTCCTTTGAGCCTCCTCTTCTCCAGACTGAACAATCCCAGCTCCCTCAGCCGCTCCTCATAAGGCCTGTGCTCCAGACCCCTCACCAGCTTCGTCGCCCTCCTCTGAACACGCTCCAGGGCCTCAATGTCTTTCTTGCAGTGAGGGGCCCAAAAGAAGAGCTAAGCTAAGTTAATAACTCAAATTAACACACTTTTAGAAAGTGAACTACCATTTATTCTGTGTATCTGTAAGAATACGTATAAATCAAAAAGTACTTTATGGCAGAGTGGGATTCAGGTTGCATGCAGTTGTATTCCCTTACGTGGCATGAAAAATTATCCAGTAGTTAAGGTTTTGATAGAATGTTCAAGAGAGAGAATAAGAATTTTCATTGTCGTGTTTTCTGATTCATTTTGCTGCTTTCTGAAGATCATAGCAAGTCATGATTTCCTGAATGCACTGGGAATAAATAGTAATCTGTCTGGTTGTCTTCAGTTCAATCTGAACAGAAACCAGTGCACTCCTTCCCCTTTTCAACCATAACAAGACACATGTGGAACTTATGACTGTTTGCCACTTCTGATTTTCTTGTGTTGACTACTGTCTCTTCTCCCTCTCAGTTCATCTGAGGTCATGCAAAGATTTTATGATTTCTTTCTGTAAGTGTGAGTGATACATAATTAATGTACCTTGAGAATTTTTATTGCCTTTTCCTTAACAAGGTAGGCCCTTGCAATGCAAGATTTATAAGCATAGGTGATACAGTTTATAAGGCCAACTGTTAAAGGCAAAAGATATACAGGCTTTTGTGTTGGTCTGACTTGTGCCTCTGAGTGCTTGACCTTGTATTTTTTTTTCAGTGTTAGCCCATTCTGATAGCATATCCTTTATATTACAAGCCTTCCTTGATTTGAAGATGTCATATGATTAAAGGTGCTAACATTTTTCTTTCTCATTTTCTAGCTCAATATTTAAAAAAATATTTTAGAAAAAGAGAAAATTGTGGTTCTTGCCTTGATAATATATTCAATACTATTGCAATAACTACTGTTTGCATAGTTTGTGAGCATCAGTGGATCCTTTTAGCGTGATACTGCATCTGTGTACATACAGAGAAGGAAGATCTCAATAAAAACATATTAGTCTGTCTTGATCAATATCTTAGGTAATTTGTTAAAATTTCTGTTTTGTCAGACTTTGATTTGAATGTTTGTCTTCTTTTTAATCATTGTAGTGCCTTCCCTCAAAAAGTAGAACTGCAGATAGAGGTTTTACCCCTTCTCAGTAAACCAGGAGTGAATGGGCTGACTTAAGAAAACTGTAAAGCTTCAGTTTAACATTTAAAAGGTTAGGATTAGCATTTACAAAGAAGCAGCAGTTACTGAAAATAATCTAATTCTTTTTAATTTGAATATTATTGACACATGCCTTCCTTGTTCACCATTTTTACTCTTCACCTTTCCTTTTTCACAATATGCTCTGTGTATAGCCTATGGGCAAGTAGACAAGAAATCAGGGCAGGATATTCCTAATAAATGAAAGTTAGTGGCCACTCAAGCTGCTGCAATAAGCTGGCTTGCTGACCAGCTTGGTCTCGGTGGCACAGAGAGCAGTCGAACAATTCCTGAATATACACTCAGGTCTGCAGGAGAGACTATTCTTTGGGTTAATCCTTGGCTTTGGCAAGGTATCGCCAGGTATTTGATCAGCACTTTCTAAAGCTGCAGGAGAAATACAATGTAATAGTTGCAGTAATGTACTTCAGGATATTGTACAATGATTGTTATCTCTATAATGCTTAAGTGGTTGCTATGAAAATAAAGATTGTTCATTTTGGAGACAATTCTTGTTCCCTTAGGGCCTATTTAGAAGAAATTCCAGTGCCAAAATGCCGGATTAGTATTTCATGCAACACAAGCAGGACTGTGACCTGTTTATATCTGCTATCTGACTGTTGGTGCAGTAGCCATAGGCCAATATTAGATCCCTTCCTTACAGGTTAAATCCTGAGAAATGCTTGGTCCTTTAAAGAAAATCCATACTTGAGCTGCTTTCAGTTGGTATCGTGTAGTTTACTGAGATGCTATTCAACAACACTGTTCTAGTTTTTGTGCTTTTAGTGGATTTCTTTTTTCAGTTCTGTTCTGCACCTCGTTATATCTTCATGGGCTTTTCAGCCAGGAGAAGAGAAGGTGCCATTCTTTCCCACTTTCCTTCTGTTGCATCATTGTCAATAAAACTGAAGTGTGTTCTGCCTTTTCTAATGATGGCAAAGCTATCGTAGAATCATAGAATTGCTCAGGTTGGAAAGGACCTTCAAGATCAGCAAGTCCAACTGCAACCTATACTGACTTCAGTGAGTTTATATAATTTTGGCTGCTTAGTTTTCCAGTAAAGTTTCTCAGTTACTACATGAGAAGTATGCTTTCTTCCTTAGATACTGTTTAGATTTGGATTAAAGGTAGTATCTGACAGTGTGGGTGTGATGGTTGGGCTTTTTTTATCCTTTTTTTTTTTTTTCTCAGTAGGTTCTACTGTTCTGAATACATTCTAAAATAATTGAATAAAGACTTGGAGCATGTTAAAACAGGGATTTTTTTTCTTAAGATCAGATTATTTTTTTTTAAAGCTTGTTGGTTGATATGAACTGGTCACTTATGCACTTTTTAATTTTAGTCCCAAAGAAAACATAGTTCTGCAGAACAAGGATTGCCATCCATTTGCTATGTCTGTATCTTAATTTTGTTTCTTAAGTGAAATTTATTTTATTGAATTTAGTTGATAGAACATGTGTTGTGTGAAGAGATTGCCTTTCTCTATTAGCATTGTTTTTGCTCAGAACAGTAACATCACTGCATATTGCTGGTGTCTCTGAATCTTGTCATACTATTTTCAGATTAGAATAACTTGATTTTCAGAATATGCTTTAATAGTCATTTATCAGTATCTCCTAAAGTAAGTTGTTCTAAACAGAGCTTCATAGTCTCAGTGTACAGGCTAATGGAATGACACACGTAACATGGGTTTGCGGTCCTCAGAGCATTGGCAGTTGTTTAGTGTCTGGGTCATTTCAGTAAGCTGAGTGAGGCCTGAGCTGGCTTCGTGTGATCAGATGGATTCACTGTTTTTTTGATCTATTAGGTTCAAAAAATAAAGAAACAAAAGAAATGCATTGTTTCTAGATCCCAGCAGGTGTGTAATGGCTTACAAAGCTGGGTGCTGTACACAAATTAATACATTCCAAAGGATGTTCTTGATCTCTCATCCTTTCAAAGTTCCTTATCTGCAAGAATTTCTCTTGTTACATTTCTGTCTCCTGGGATTCTTTTCTCCAAAACATACCTTTTCTTCATACACTGAAGTTGCTACAGTGTCTTTCCTTGACTGAGCCATATCTGGCCTTCTGAGCTGTGAAACATGCTAAACGTTTCCAGTGACAGTGATGTCTGTAGGAAATGAGACAAAAAGCAATAGTACAAAAGGAGATCATGAAGCACGTTAGTTGTGTGGGTTATGTGCCATAAGAAGTGGTCTTATCTTTTCTTGGGTAGGAAAGAGTAGGTCTGAGCTCCCTGTCATAGCTGTGCTATGCCTGTGTATCTGGGAACTTGTTTCTCATGAGCTCCTTCCCACAGAGGATAATGGAGGACATACAGACTGATGGAGCTGTTGAAAAAACAACTGTTTTCATTTGACTAGCTAGAAATTGAATTTTCAACCTGTTTCTGTATAAATATAATTGGAAAAGAGGTCTAATCCATGAACATAACTACACTCGCATGAATATCGTATGAATAACTTCATTAGTTGTAATATGGGTTATTTGCAAGTCAGAGGGCTGAGTGATTTAAGTTGAATCCTCATTTTAACTTGAAAGATTAATCTTTGAAGACTAAGAATAAAATGTTGTTAAAGTTAATTATAAAAGTGATTCCTTACATGAAAGTATAAAAGCAATTTTAACATAAATTTCCAAATGTAAATGATGTAATATCCAAATCCTGTGACTTTTTTGTATCTTTTTTACATAATTTTATAAATAATATATTTGTAAAAATTTTTAGTAATTCCTGTGATACATACTTCATGTAGTATATTTTGTTTAGGTTTTCAGAGAGATCTTGTTTAATTTTCCGTGTTTCATAATTAAGGTGGATTTCAGTGTTAAGATACCTGTACATTTGTTAGGCTTGTAGGGAATATGGAATTACTCTTTCTGTATTTTAAAAGATTGTAGAAGGCTTGTAAAATGTGAAAAAGCTGCTCTGCAGTTTGAGAAAACCTAAAGAGAAAAAAATTAAATCAATGACTCAACAATGTTTTGAAAATGAGCAATCTTTAGTTGTCTTTTGCTAAAGAAATAATTCTGGTTTTGTTTCTACACAATGACTAGAAAGAGCTATCTGAAAGAAAATGATTAGTTAAACAGCCAGAGTAATAATTTTAAAATGTTAATATGCTATAAATTTATTCTACTTCTGAGAGTTATTAAAATACATGTATATCAACAAAGTTAGTTTATGTATGCTTGATAACTTAGAAAAATTGGCTCAACATGTACGCAAAGCTAATATTGTGAGAATTACCTGTAGCAAGAAAATATTTCAGTGGGGTATTCTAAAGTAGATCCAATGATGAATGCTAAAAATTTATGACTGTTTAATCACTATGCAGAAGTAAATCTAGACCACTTCAGCAACTCAATTCTGATATGATCATAAAGTGCAACATATGCACAATTAGGATTGTAAATATTACTGATACAGAAGAAGTTATACTTGTTTATTTAGCAAAAAGATGAAATTATTTTTAAGGATCTTACTCATTAAATGTATTTTGAAATTTGATGCATTTAGTGAAAGCTTAAAGGTCATTTTAGCCATGGTAGCATAGCAATGTTGTAAAAGAGAGAAGAAAATCACCTTTATTCTCATGCATCTGCTCTCTGATCTGTATGTTCTGAATGTTCACATTCTGTCTTCACTATCTCCTTTACAAGCTCATTGGATTTTATTGGTTATCACTGCAAGCCAAACAAAATAAAAGGAGTTGCACAGCTGTGGTGGTAGTCTGAACTGCATCATCCTTACTTGCAGTAATATGCAGAGTAGAAAAAAAAACGGATTGATTATAGATCTCAGGAACTTTGCTACAGCTGATAAATTATTTCCTCAAAACTGAACTTTTTTCAACTGGGAATCTTGAAAACTGGAAGAAAAAGAAAAAAACACCAAACCACCAACTGAGAAAACAAACAGACAAAAAAAAAAAAAAAAAACAACACCAAACCAAAACAGCAAAGATGGTATTTTTTCCACACAGATAATGAGCATTCTTTGCCCTCTGAAGTCAAAGAGAAGGGCAGGTTCCCTCTGTCAAAAAATGTAGCAGTATACAGAAAGCTTATTGATATTTCAGTTACCTGGCTGAACAGAAGTGTGTCTTAATGCGTTTATGCTGATCCTCTATAATTATGACAGAAATAGCTGTGGCTGACAATTGATACTGGATATCAAAATAACACCATTTATTTTTGTGTACATAGCAACATATAATTTAAGGTCAAGAATGAGTCCTCTTGTGCTCTGCAGCTAAGTAATTCCAGAGCACTGCAGCAGGTGTGATGACTGGGGTGAAGGGACATCATCTATCTATCAGGGTTATACCCGTTGAACTACTGCTTGTAATCATTTTCAATGTCGGCAACTATGGAAATTTATGTTTACATTTCCTCCTAAGAAAAGAATCCTGTCCATTTAAGGTACTTCTGTGTGTTTGTTTAATAAATATTTTTTCTGCGTTTTCTGCTTATATGTTTACAAAACCATACCTCAAAATTTCAAGCTGTTTTGCTCTGGGATTTGTAGTAGTGATGCAGGCTAATTTAAGAAGTGGCATTGATCGGGTAGCGTTGCATACTAGAGGCAGTGTTATGTCTTCTGAGAATTGAATGACTTCTAAGAGCTCAGAAGACGGTGTATGCTTATATGTGTGTCTTAGTTTCAGCTTGGATGGAATTGTTTTCTTCAGAGTGTCTGGTATGATGCTATGTTTTGGTTCTAGGAGAAAAACATTGTTGATAACACACTGATGTTTCTAGTTGCTGTTGAGCAGTGTTTTACAAGAGCCAAGGCCATTTGCAGCGAAGGGTCCAAGGAGCTGGGAGGGGACAGAATTAGGACAGCTGACTTAAACTGACCAAAGAGATATTCCATACTATATGACATCATGTGGAAGGAGTTTTGAGGGGGATGGGAGTTCATCTCACTCTCTTTTGCTGCTTGAGGGGCTAGCTGGGCATTGGTCAGGGGGTAGTGAGCAATTGCTTGTGCATCACTTGTTATTTATATATATATATAAATTTGTCATAATTATTATCCTTTTCTTTTTCTCTATTTTAGTAAATAGTTTTATCTCAACCCACACATTCTACTTTTTTTTTTTTTTTTTTAATTCTCTCCCTCATCACACGGGGGGGACTGTGCAAACATCTCTGGTGCTGGGCCACCTGCTGGGTTAAACCGCGTGTGCAGCACAGTTGTACTGAGTTGCATACCAGTCTTATTAGACCAGGGTAATCACAAAAGCAGAGTGCAGGTGAGGCTTCAGGCTTTGCAAATAGCTTAAGGACACATAAAAGGACAAATACATTAGAGAAAGCCATGAAACTGGTTACTTGCCTTTAAGTATAGTTGCCTAACTTTATATAGCCGGGAATGACTGATAGTTTGTGTAGACACACAAAAAAATTGGATACTCTTACTGTAGAGCCATTATAGATCAAAGGTCATGAAAGACTGTGTAGAACAGCTACAAGTGATGAGCTGTTCAGAATCATAAATCGTATTTTGCCTCTGTTCTAAGAAAAGTTTTATAAACATTGACTTAATCTGTCAGAAAGAGATTGTAAAGTCTTTAGAGCTTAAAATTCATGATTTTAATGTTTCATGCCTGGACAGTATTAAGCAATACTTCGTTTTAAAAGTACGTTAGCTTTATTTGTAAATTTAAAAATTTTGTTCCTTAGCTATGGCTTTTCATGTAATGCAAAAGTATTACTATTCAAAAAACTCTTGTTGGATTATGACAGCGTAGCATACAAAAAAGTACACTGATATTGTCCTGGTTATAATACCACCAGCAGGCCTCTTTCCTTGTGTCTCACACACTAGAACAAATGCACTTGTTTTAATCTGATAAAATAAAATTGAAAATCAGGAAAATAATTTTATGGGAGTACACAGCATTAGCAAGCAAAAGATTTGAAATCGGTCCCTGTGGCATACTTGTTTCAACACTGTTTCTTCACATTTTTGATAAAGCAGAACTCAAGACATTTTTGAAGACTTTTGAATTTTTGTATTAGAATTCCCAGTAGGCTACTAAGGATCAAATCCAACATACTCAATTATGAGGCTCTTTATAAGGAAAAGAATTAGTAACAATGTATTATTTGGTCTTTAATATGCAAGTTAATTAAATTGGTATTTCTTTCTGTAGCTCTTTTTTTCATATTTGAGCAGCTGTTTGTTTACTTCTTTTCCCCTCAGTTAATGTTTTCTGACAGTTTTTGAAACTAGAGGAGAGCACTGAAGAAACTGTATCTGCCACACAAATCTTTTCAGTAATTTGTTATGGATTATTTTGTTCTTACATATATTTATATCTCATCTGCATAGTATTGGCTTCGATGAAACAAGCAAATGTAGTAATAAACAAAAGAGACACTTCAAAATAACATCTAAATATTTTATCTTTGCTCTTCGTGAAACACGAGAATTCAAATTATATTTTCCTGATTTGATTGTCATTTTTTTTATATTCTTGCCTGATATGCCTGTTTATCCTCCAAGAAAACCTGCCAATGGTTTTGAAAACACTTTCCTCCCACCTGTCAAATTTTAATACTGTGAAAGCTTTCAGTTGCTAGAATCAATCTTTGTTTGCTTTTGTTAGTTGAAGAAATTATTCCACTGTAGTAAAAAGGTGTTTTATTCACTTTCTTGGAAAGTAAGATAAATTGATTTCTTGCCTATATGGATACCTAAATAAAAAAAATGGAGGTGTGCAGAGATAATGTGATTGTCTCAACAGGAAAAGCCATTTCTGCCCTTCGCTTTCATTTTAATTCATAATTTTACACTTTGTTTCAAGTCTTTAAGTTATTATTATATATTAATTTATTAATATATAAGTTAATCTATTAATATGTATAAGTTAATTTATTAATATATAAGCTATTAAGTTTTTATTATATATATTATATATTGGGATTATTATATATTGGGATGAGAGGTAATGGTCTTAAGTTGCACCAGGGGAGGATCAGGTTGGATATTAGGAAGAATTCCTTCTCAGAAGGAGTGGTAGTGCATTGGAACAGACTGCCCAGAGGGACAGCAAAGTCACTGTCACTGAAGGTATTCAAGAAACGTGTGGATGGATGTGGCCCTGCGTAACATAGTTTAGTGGGTGTAGTGGTGATGGGTTGGTGGTTGGACTAGATGATCTTAGTGGTCTTTTCCAACCTTAATGATTCTGTGATTCTAGTTGGATTCCTGTGTGACTTCCTAATACAGTTGTCAGGTCTGTTAGCTAAATCCTTTGTCTCTCTGTTGCTAATGCGGTATGACAATAAATGGATTAAAACTGGGAACAGCCCATAGTTCCCTGCCTCTTACAAGCTATCCAGGAAAAGGGAGTGAGACAGCATACAGATGCTGCTGACTTGGTGTTACATGAACTGTTGTATTCAGCTCTGGTGAGGCCACACCTCAAGCACTGTGTGCAGTTTTGGGCTCCTCACTACACGAAAGACATCAAGGCCCTGGAGCATGTCCAGAGAAGGGCAACAAAGGTGGAGCACAGGTCTTAAGGGGAGCTTCTGAGAGAACTGGGATTGTTTAGTTTTGAGAAGAGGAGGCTCAGAGGAGATCTTACAACTCCCTACAACTACATGAAAGGAGGTTGTGGTGAGGTGGGGGTAGGCATCTTTTCCTGTGTAACTTGCGACAGGACCTCAAGTTGTGCCAGGCAAGATTCAGGATGGATGTTAGGAAAATTTCTTTTCTGAAACAGCAGCCAGGCACTGGAACAGACTGCCCAGGGTGGTGGTGGAGTCACCATCCATGGAGATGTTCAAGAAATGTTTAGATGTTGTACTAAGGGACATAGGTTAGTAGGAAAATATTGTGTTAGGTGAACTTAAGGATTCACGTTTTCATGCTTCTTCATAAGCATATGACATGCGTATGTCTTTTTTGATAGGAAATGAGATTTTCTTGGACCTATCAGAGAGCAAAAAGGCAAAGCTTTTAAGGAATGTAGTAGAAAATGACCTGAAGACTTCCACTTTGACCAACCTTTGGCAGTAGGTAGGGACATTGAACATAGCAAAGATTTTGTGTCCCTCTAGAAACATTAACTGTAGGATCATGCATTATTCTTGAGAGTTCTTTATAGAGAATTCTGATTTACAGAGGAAATCACTCTTCAGGATTCATTATAGAAACTTAAATTAGTAAATAGCTAATATCAGAAAACATTGTAATTTTTTGTTCAAATATTAACAGTCTTAGAATAACTGTTTATATTTATGATTATTTGTGTACCCAATAAGCAGGTACTTCTTATTCAGTTTATTAATGTGTTTGAATTCATTAAAATTATCTCTTTGAAGTTGTGACTGAGTATTATTGAGGTATAAATAAACCATTTTGTGGTTCATGTAAGAGCCAAAATACAGATAGGCTGTACAAATGTAAATACAGCTAAAAGTTTTACTTCTGTAGATTAAACCCAAAGGGTAAAATTAACATTTATTTCAGTTTACACTGAGTAATGAATGATGAAGTATCATTAAATCTCTGTCAGAAATAATGCTCATTTTTCATCTTTGTAAAATAGTTCCAAACTCAAATAATTAAGCTCTGTACAAGAAATAACTCCTAGTTTAGATTCAAATAAATCTAACAAAGACTTTATCTCAGTTAATGAATGAAGCATTTCTGTGGATACTACATGTTTGATTTTTTTTAATGCAGTGGTGCATACATGATAGATGGTTCTAGCTTTTAGAGAACACCAGAATGAACCATTATTGCTTCTACTCATGTTATAATGAAGTCTATTAATTTTAGTAGTATTCCTTGTTTTACCCTAAGTTATATGTATCCTTTTTTTCTTTTCCTTCAAGCTTAATATTACTCAACTAAATTAATGTTTGGATGCATAAATTAATTGTCTGATATCCAAGAGCAGTGAGTTATATTGAAACTAGCCATATTAAGCATCTAACAATCACTGAAAATCAGTAGTGCATACTTGAATGTTTGGGGAAATCCAATCGTTTTTAGTAGTAATAGGAGCAATATGCGGCACCTGGAAGAACTGCCCTCAAACTCGCTTCAAAAGTGATTCACTGAAATTCTTTACAATATTCAGGGCATTACTTAAAATATAAAGGCAGTCTCTGCCCATCTCTCAAATGTTGTTCCCACTCAATCATTTTGTTTCCTTTTCTTTAGCAGATTAACAAGTTATTTCTGATTTTTGTCTTTCACGGTGTATGAGGTTTTATAAAATTTTAAGTTGATATTTTTATAAAGCCCCAAATTCCCTTTAAACTTATAATCTACAAATTTGTACTTCTTTACATTCAGTCCTTTCCTCTTTGTTTTGAGTTACAATTGTGAGAAAAGTCTTTTAAGTCCCTGTTAGAAATAAATTAAACCATCACTCAATAGTGAACATTCATTGCTCTTACTAGAAAATCAGGTTTAGAGTGTAATTTGCAATTAAACTAATATTTAACTTGCTGTCAAAGCTAAATTTAAATAACAACCTTATTAGAAATGGTGACAGGCCAGCACAGGTACCGTATTTAATCTACTTTTCTGAATGCTGCTGTGCTTGTGTCAAAGTCTCAGAAGCTGAACGCAAAGTCATGAACAGCAGGATTTTATTTGGGCAGAAAATAAAAATAGCATGACAACTGTTCAGTTAAGGGTGGAAAATAATTAAGGAAGATGAAAATGGGTACCAGTAGGTTTTGCCATGACCACCAATTTACTTGAGTTTTGTTTTCTGGGGAAATGATGGATGCCAAGCTGTCCAAATTTGAGCATCTCAATAAAGAGTGGGAGCCTCTTTGAGTGTCACTAAAAGCAAAGGTCTTGAGTTCTTTATATAGTGAAAGTCAGCTAAAGTAATTTGTGTTGCTAAATGATGATTTACCTCAGTGACCCAGACACCTGGAAGGCGCTTGGTAGTAGCAAGTACAAAGGGATTCCTTATGAGGTAAAAGGACTGCCCAAGTGCATTGAATACTAACTGTATTTAAGCGTATTCCAACTTGGTGCTAGTAAATGAGCAAAAACGGTCACCCAAAATAGGTCCTGTTGTGCAGTACTCCCTAGCTACTAGTACAGTCCTCTAAAATGGCTATCCATATAACTTGGTGTGACTCAAATGCAGCATTAAGTTGCAGTGCAAGCTGTGCAGACACCCATACTGAGGCATGAAGACTTCCTTTGCTTTAAGAAACATTACAAAAATAACAGAAAATTTTGTAGATGCAAGGAACAGATTGGTGGAAACAGAGACAGAAAATGTAACCTTTCCTAATGTAAAAATGTTGTATTAATTTTATGAATCGCTGTTCCCATGGCCTACTCGCCTCACCCCTGATAAGCCTGAAATTGTGAGGCTTTCTGTTAGCTCTTTCTGAGAGCTAGGAGAATGCAGCCAGTTGCTTTCTGTCTTAGGTTCCTTAAGCACTAAAAACTGTTTGGCAAAAGAATTTGCTGTGTAAGAATGAATAACTGCCTTTTTTTTTTTTTTTTTGCCACATAGCATTTCTGATGACAGGATAATGACTAAGTTGAAAATTAATTTCAGCTAATATCTATAGTCATCTCATAGTTAGAACTGATTATAGAGAGCAGTTTCTTAATTCAGCTTGCATGTTTAATGCGAGTTGTATTACAATAAAGCTACTTGCCTTAGACATGCATGTTGATATTTGATGATTCAATTTACAATTTCAGAGTCCCCAGCCACAGCCAACTCTGCAGGTAACTGAAGCTCAGAGGATGTGAAATGCTCACCATCATCTCATTCTTAATTAATACTTAGATTCTGTGTGCACTAACCCCTGTTGAGTCAACACTAGAAGTTCACAACAGATGTTTAATGCATTTTTTCCACTTAATTGATTCCTGTCTGAAACTCCCACTCATACTAAAATTATATAAGCTGGATCTTCACTGTATGATCTACTTACTGTAAGGTGAGGCTTTACATTTTTCAGATGCTGTCATTCATGTTATTAAGTCTTTTTAAATGGCTGTATTAACTGAAGGAGATAGACATTTTCAAATACAAAATCCAAATCAATGTCCTCAGGAGTTGTAGTTGTTCTCTGTTACCACAGCTCATGGAAGGAGGAAGAAAAATTATTTCCTCTGGCAGTAAAGACCTATACGTTTTAACCCATGTGTGTTTTTGTTCTGCTTTGATACCCCTCTTTAATAAAGGTATTTTGGAGGACTCCGTTTTCTGTAACGCAGTCAGCTTCCATTTACCTGAGTTGCCATGGGACTGCACTGTGTCTGAGTTCCCTTGGTCACATAGTGCTCTCATGGAACATCTGTAGAAACAGACACCAGGAACCTGTGCCCATACAGACCTCTAGGGAACTGCCCAGGGGTGGGGTGCAGGGCATGGTCTGCATGGGATAAGGCAGCAAAAGTGGGCTGACTAACTCAGAAGTGACTCCTCTGTAGTTTCTGTATTAAGTTCAATATTGCTTTAGGAACCAGACAAATGTATTTGCTCAGATATGGTATTCAGACTGAATTGGTCCTCTGTATGTGCAACAAGACTGTTCTGATTAATGTCTATTTGTCTTTGGTTCACAACATGGACACCTGACTTGTTAATAAAAGCTTTGCCATAAGCTACCTTGCGGGCTTTGTTTCTGTGTTGACCATATGTGAGCAGAGCAGAAATGGCTTTGTTCAGGACTCTAAGGAAAGCTGACACCTCGATGCTCAACATTCTGTTAAATACTGAGCTTATCTCAGTGCTATGTGCACTGAAAGAGGCAGTTAAACCTGCTCACAGGAAACTGATACGTTGACTCTCTTTTTGGCTCTAACTTAGAGCCATGCACATCCAGCCGGTGGCCCACAGACCACATGTGGCTCAGCACAGTTTGCACTGAGGGATCCCCATCCTATGCAGGATGCTTTTGCATCACAGTGGACACTGCAAGCCAGACTTTGTGTTCGAGTGGGAAAGCCCTGACGCTGGGAGGAAAACACAGCTGCGTTGGACTGTGCTCCCTCAGGACTTTAAAGTAGCCCGATAATATTTGGGAATCAGCTTGCTAAGAAACTGGAGGGATGGGAGCATGAACATATGGAAGCTACACTGCTGCAATATGTAGATGATCTCCTTATCGGTGCTGAGACTGGAGGAAACAGTACAATTGGCAATAAGTCTCCTGAATTTTTTGAGCTCTGTTGTATACAGAGTATCCAAGAAGAAAGCGCGAATAGCTTGTCAGTCTGTGATTTTAGGTAGGTTTTACCATCACTCACGGCCTGGGGGCTGAGCAAAAGCAGGCGATGCACCAAATACCAGTGCTGAAGCTACAACAGGGACTGTGAGCTTTCTTAGGTATGGCAGGATGGTGCAGATTATGGATACCAAACGATGGACCATGCCATTCTTAGTGAGTTCTCAAGGTGTTCCTCAGAGAGTTTTGATGAAATTGTACTTTTCCTGTACTCTATCCTTGACAGTTGTTCACAAATGTGTGCCAAAAAGCAGCGAGGTGAATAAGGCATGATTGTGATGCAAAGGGCATTTTTCAGTGGTAAGTCAGGAATTATGAAAGTCTGATAAAAAGACATGATCAGATTTTTGAGTTGAATATCTGCTTGCAACTCTATACATTCCATTTGAAAATTTTCAGGTTGTGTATTTATATCAACTGAAAATGGTGTCACGAACATAAATTGAGGTTTGGTTGTTTTTTTTTTTCAATCTTGAAACCTGTTCTCCAATTTCTTTATCAAAATGGAAAGCACAGCTGCATATTCTGTGCTGTTTAGAGCACCTGTGTTTAGCCGGTGTATTAAAATCCATACAATTGTTTGGCATCACTTGAGTCAGCATTGCCCAGCACTGCCCACCCTGCGCCCTGGTTTCAATCACAACACAGTATTAATTGAGCACCAACAGTTTGGTTGTTGCTGAGTGATGGGTGCACATATGGGGCCACTCTGCAGGGAAGAGCTGCCACCTTTATAGTGCAGGGCTGGGGGCAGGCTGCATGCAACCCGTGGGCCATGGGTTGGACATGTTTGCTTTACATGTTGGTATTAAAGAAGAATTTTTGGAATGGAACTCAGAATGCCAAACTACCTATATTCAACTGAAAGCTGCTCTGATGTCTGTCCTTGCTCTAAGACTTCCCAGTCTGGAAAAGACTTTTGAATTATATATGCATGAAAGAAGTCAAAGTCACATTGCCCTGGGAGAGTTAATATAACACACTGTATCCTGAAAGAGACCAATGGGGTATTTCTCTAGACAATTGCACCAAGCAAAGGGTGGTGGCAACAGGATTGCTCATACAGAAGGCACGAAGATTGATTTTGGGACAGAAATTAGTGGTTCATGTGCTTGATGTGCTGTGGCAGCCTCACTCTGACAGAATCCCCGAATCAGAACCAGCCCGAGACCTGCTGGCACTGCCCAAATTCGGGCAGAAAGCCCCGGCCCACTGCATAGCCATCAGCAACCTCGGAGTTGCCTGTGTGCCCTGAACACAGTGATGCCCCCAAGGCCAGAAACACCCCCAGAAATGGGCCGCTCCTGCCAGCACAGCTGCAGCCTGTGGGGATTGGAGACCTTGCACCCCGCTGGATTTGAGGCTGGAACCCAGCTCTGCCTAGACAGAGCTACAGGAAGGGAGATAGGGGTTAGATGCTGGAGAGAAGACAGCCCTATGCTTCCAGCCCCTAGCTCTGAAAGACAAGAATGAAACTGACAAATGTGTATGGGATTCCAAGTTTTATTGTGGTGGTCTCTGTAGACTGAAGCCAGCACATGGGACTGGAAAAAGGCTGCTCCCACTGCTCTTTGTGGCTGGCTATGGGGATTTGCAGCCTGATGTCGTACCCTGGAGTGGGTTTGTACCCAGACTCACCCTCCTTGTCTGTACCTGCAGCTGCAACTGCTGGGGAATGCCTAGAGGACCCTAATGGCCCCTGGCTAGCAGATATTAGGGTGCATCTATCAGCAACACCTCGTGGGGCTGTAGCATGGCTTGTCCCATGGTGTCCTTGGAGCTTGTTATAGATATCTTAATCCCAGTGTAAACATGAGTGGATTGTTCTCTGGTCTGTCCCAGGCTGGCTGGACTAGCTGCTGCCCACAGACACCCCAGAACAGTGAGCTGGCCCTGATGCTGCTCTCAGGTGTCATGGAGCCATGGGATGGCCCTAGTCCCTGCTGGCTGGTGGTGCTGGGGCCAGCAAGCTCTGAGTTGGCACTGGAGGCTGTAAGGGAAGGCAGGAAGATCACCAAACAGACCTCCAGCCCTAGCTCAGGACCAGCTCCCATCTCTCCTTGGCCAGAGAGGCATTGGCAAGGCTGTCCTGAGGACCTACTGCCAGGCTTTGCCTGGCCCCAGACCAGCGGTATGTGGCTGTTTGCCTGTTACCGTTACCCACACTGGCACAGACATTGCACTCCCAGGTGTCTGTGCTGTTGCTCAAGCAGGAGCATTGCTGGTGGTTGCCTTCTGCAGCTGCCAGGGCCTGGGGAGACAAATGTGTTTTGAATGTGAGGATCAAGTGAACCAAGCCAGGGAGTGCCCGTCACATTTCTGGTGCTCAGTCCTTGCCCCCCCCAGCCTGTGGAGAGGCTGAGATCCCAGGCAGCGCTGCAGAGGGCTGCTGAGATAACTCACCCCTCCCTCTCTCCCTGCTCTTTGCCTCAGAGTAAAGGCCTCGCCCAGTAATGTGTAGGTATTGCTGTCTTCTCACATTGGTTCTCTGCCAGAGAAGAGAAGGAATGAGATGAGTCCCCACTGCCCCTGGACTAAGGCTGACCCAAGGCATCCCTGCTTTTCCACCCTGACTCCATTTCCAGCTTCACCATGAAGCTGAGGCCAATGCTCACAGACAGCAAAGGGCCAGGCGTGACGGGGCAGTCCCTGGGCAGACTCAACTCTTGCAACCTCACATCTCGAGAGCTGGCAGAAGGGCACAAGCCTGACTGGGATGTGGATCCTCATGGTCGGCATGTCTGAACAAAATCGCTCCGTGTTTCTGCAGAGGAGGCACTGGAAGCAGAAATGCCAGTGCTCAGGGGCTATCCCTGCAGTAGAAATGCATGTAGCAGGAGCATGAACTGGGCCTGGAGCTGCTGAGCACTGCAGGGTGAAGGGAGGGCTCCTACCCGGACACAGCCCCGCTGGAACCTCAGGTGCATGTGCACTGCTGCAGGGGCTGGGTGCTCTCAATTTTCTTGTTGCTCTCCTTTTTTTTAAAATACTTTAAGAAAAATAAAAATAAAAAAGCTTAGTTGCTTATATAAATTAACTATATTACGTATTTTATATGCAGCCCAAGACAATTCTTCATTCAGTGTAACAAGGCAAAAGGTTGGACACCCAATGTTTGATGCCTACGAAAGGAATACAGCTGTAAATCTTACCTGTGTGTCTAATTGTTCGTGATGTGTTGCTGGGAAGCAGAGGAAGATTTGTGTGTCAGAAGCAAACAGCTCAGTGCTTAAACAGTTTTTGAAGGACTGTGGCAGGCAGTGCCAATAAGGAAATGCCACGTTGAAATGCAGTTTTCATTACATAGCTCATAGATTTTTAAATGCTTGTAACTTCCTCAAGTGCTTTTCAGAGGGCTGAAATTATTCCAGGCTCTGTTTCAACTTGAGGTCATTAATTTTTAAGTTTTTCTTTTATTTAAATAATCTTTATTTTAAATTACGCATTACAGGAGAGATGCTTTTTTTTTTTTTTTTTTGAGAGATGCTTTTTTTTTTTTTTTTTTTAAACTGCAGCACTAAAAACATAAAGCCTTTGTTTAAAGTTTCCTTGTTTCATAGACTGTTTAGACCTTAGAACAGTAATCATCACATAAAACTGATCCAGTAACTCTGGGCTTTTCCTTGTAAAACACTGTATTTTATGAGATATTAGCTCAGTAACCATTACATTGATTTGTATGTAAAGGAAAGACTGCTGAAATGCTTTTGTGCAAAGCAGTCAAACTGAAAACACCAGTTTAAAATTGAAGAGTTGTGAGTCCATTAAGTTTGACCCATTTCATTCAGAAGTAGTTTGTTGTAAAATAAGTTATACTCAAGCACTTAGACTTGCAATGCATACACATTAAATTTACTCATAAATACTGTGTTATTTCAATTTTCTAGAAATGTCTGATGGAAAAACAAAGGTTGTGTTTATTGATAAAGTGATATTCATTTAATATTTTCAAAATTGTTTCTTCTTGACTGTTGAAAGTTTACTATGTAAAATTGCCTCATTGTAGCTCTGTAATGTCTTACACGCTAAAATTTTTTTCTGAATGAAAAACGTTATCTTAGCACTTACCTCTTTTAAGGACTGTCACATTTTGGGTTAAATCTGGAACAGTCAGGCTCTTCCTTTGCTCAGTTTTACTTTTTTTTAACAATATTTTTATTTTATTTTATTTTTGTTTGCAGAATGCTATGTGTATAATAACTTTTTTGTTACCAAAAAAAAAAAAGAAAAAGCATATTTTTAGCTAAAAAATAGAGTAAAACCACAACAAACAATTGTATGTAGAATTTTTCTTCCAATTCATTTTTGAAAATTCAAATGCAAGTGGTCTTTTCCTTAGGGATCATTAGCAGTGAGGTGAAAATTGAATGAGGGTCTGACGTTTTATGCTGGATAAGTATAAACACTGTGTTAGCGTAATGTATACATTGTACGCATTATTCAGGCTGAAAACTTTGCTTAGTGTAGGAGATTATTTTCTTTATGTAAATAATTCAGTCATTATTTCAGTGCAGAGTTGTAATGAAAATGGTTGGAAGCAATCTTTGGAGAAGGGGAATAGTTCTGCTTCTCAGATAGGTAACTTCAATGTCAGATTTCTAAATACTTGAGTTTCATTGAAATTGGTTTGCAAAGACGGTAGATAGCACTGACCAAGTTTAAGTATACATTAACCACATATCTTGTCACTAGTATAAGATGTAATAGAATTATTTCTTTTTGTTGGCCTTGATCACATAGTGCTGATATCAGCCTGGAGTTGTTGAGTTAATCAAGGAGAACACAATCACCAAGGGCTTCTTTGCACTGCTGTGGGAATGGCTGAAGCTGGAATGTTTCAGCCTAATTACATAATGGGTTGGGCGAATGAAGTCAGTTTTGATTTCAGTCTTAAGAGCTTAGAGAGCTGTAGGGAAAAGTAATTGTAAGATACAACTCTTAAGTTTAAGCTGATTAACTACCCTATTTTGTTCCCTATTCTGGTAACCCTTGTTAATGAAACCTGAGGCTGAGAAGACATCAGGTGTCTCAACACATACCCCTATTTGCTGTCATTAAACCATTCACCTATGGTCCCACATTCCCCTTGTTCTACTCTTTACTGGTAACATAGTCTTAGAAAGTCTTTCTGTTGTTCACAGTGTTATTTGCAAGTTTTATCTCTAGTTAAGTTTTGGCTTTTCCCATTCTTACGTGCTGAAGCAGTATTTTCAAACTTCTCCTTTGTAGATTTTCTCTGCTTCCATCTCCTGACAGCGGAGGGAATTTAATTCCACAAATATTTAGCCTTGGCTATGTTAATGCTCACTGTATGTGTGTGAAATCTGGCAAACTGGATGTAAATAGGAAGAGCAGCAGCTGCTTGTGTTTTTGCCTGTGCAAACGAGTCATGTAGGTGGGCTTTCTTTCATCAGTGTCTACATAATAAGTGCAATGTGAAAAATCGTTATTAAATGCTTCCGTACATATAATAAGGTATGCACATTGTGAAATGTTTGCTTTCTGTCACTTACCCTCAGCATCACTGGAGTGACTGGAATTTGGCTAAGTTTGTTTATAGATGCAGTACAACACTGTTTGACAGGTGTTTTTAGCACTCCAGTTGACAATTAAATTATTCAGAATCATGGTTCTTTTTGGAGCTTACTGCTGATAACTGTCCTGGAGAAACATAGACTGTTCTGGGTGGTTTTATTCTGTTTTGTTTTGTTGGCGGAGAAGAGGAGATTGATTTTTTTTTTTTTATTCTGCTCTCAGAATTGGTGATAAGAGTTCCTATACAAATGTTTTCTATTGATAGACAGATATGTTGAAGTATTCAAGCCAAAATAATTTTTTTTCAATATTTCTTCAATTAAAAAGCTCATAGTCCAGAATACTTTAGGTACTGACAATCTAACGTAGAAAATATTTCACAAGGAAAGCTACATTAGCAACCTGGAAAACCTATGTAGAAAATGGTGAAAGATTGTTTTACTATTCACAAATAGTAAATATATACAAATCCACTGTATATACAGTACAATAACTGTGTCTTAAATGTACTGACTATATTTAATAGGAATAACACTGAAAATACCAGATATTTTAATTCATAATTGTTTTGTTTAGTTAATTCTTGTATATGGTATGTCTTTGACTACCGTTGCAGTAACTCTTTTCTTAAATAAACAGCTGTTATTTCTATTCTAGATATTTATAATGATAAATCCATGATGTTCAAGTAATATCTTGTGATATTCAGTGTAATTACAATCCACATGATGATGAAATATTTTTAATAGTGTCTCACAACAGAGCCAATATGTTGTTTATTTTTTATGAAAGGCAGATGACAATAAGTGATGTTGAGTATTCTAGAATTCATAGGTCTATGGCAGATCTGTAGTAATATGGTAATTTAGAAGAGTTATTCCATGAATCTAATCGAGCCCATTACATATGGTAAGATATATGCCTTATATAGATACATGAATCTTCAGCTACTTCTGCCATTTCTAAAATTAAGCCAGCCATATTGTGATGTGAAAATGCACAGTTAGGGCACCATGTAACCTTAACAGCCCTCTCACCAACACCCACACAACTGTAACTGCATTATCACGGCTCCTTTTCAAATGCACAGCTCCATTTCACTGAAATTTTCACTGCAGAATGTATTTCGACACAGGAATAATTCTATTTTTGCATGGTGAAGCTTATGTCTGACTTAGAAGTTGGATATTACATAACTGTAAACGTTTCAGTAAGTTTCTGTCATCCACAGATCATAAAAGGTATTCTGCTTTATGCTTTTAAGGACAGACTTTGAAATCTGACTGCTGTTCTTAATCTACAGCCAGCAGGAGTAGGGAGTAGGTCTTTGGGAACACGGTTACGGGCTGCTGGATGGTGAAGCACCAGCTCTGTGTGCTTGGTCAAGCTGAGCTCACAGAATGTTAGTTAAAAACTTAGCTTAAAACATTAAACACACATTTGTGCAGAAATCACCCTGCATGTTTTCTAGAAGCTCTGGTGCCACATTCTTCTCAGACAGCGGTGTGAAGGAGTGATGCCTTCCAGCACTGTTTGGGGCAGGTGACCAGAGTACTGCAGGAACAGAACAGATGTCATAAACTAAAGGCTTGAGCATTTCTCCAGCTGTGCCTATCGAATGCTAGGCAGATGTTAATCTAAGTAAAAGAAAGGCCTGAAGTGTGACCATGTGCTCCTTAATTGTTCCAAAATGCCAAGTGCTACTGCTGAGCAGCCAAGTAGGTGTGTCACGATCCGTCTTTATAAGTTAAGACTGGCAACCTCACCCATAGATCTCTATAGGTAAGGAGATATTAAGTGAAACTGATTTTTTTTGTGTGTGTGGAGATTAATTGGGAAATTGGACTCAAAAAGTGTGTAGATCTGACCTTGACTTAGCTATTCACTTAGGATTTACTTGTATTTACGTTTGAGCTGAAGTGCATATGTCAATATTTTTGAAGTGCACGTATCAGTTATGCGTCTACCATAGAATATCTCAAACTCAGCTGATAATTGATTCATCTGAACTCTGTCATACTGTGCAGAAACTAGACCAGTTCATTCTTTGCTGTCAAACTGTCTGCTGTTAAAAAGACAGAGGAAACTGTTTCTATTTTTGAAGCCCCAAAAGATGCCAGGTTTATTTTCCTGGTGGATTTTGAAGTTTATTCATATTGATTGATAATCATTAGATTGTGAAAATGCAGAATGCAGGTCTAACCTGACAGCATTGCTTGTTAAATTGCTGGAGGTACATGAGAACATAATTATATCTGTCAGATTTTTAGTATATTTTATGGAATTAACAACCCATGTCCCACCTCTTACTGTGCAATGGGATTATCCATACAAAATTCTGTCCTGTCCTGCCTAATGTGTATGACCATTTTTGCTGCAGGAAAGACTACTCTTCAGTGGTATTATTTTTTAGAATATGATATCCAGTCTCTGTACAGCTGATTGAATTACAAAAATACATTGGAAAACATTATTGTAAAAGCATGTTCACATGACAGGTTATGGCAATATATGAAGTATAATGTTGGCCTGTAAATCTGGCATCTCTCTCTTAAAACACCCACATTCATATTTCAGATTTGGTTTTACTTGTTTCTGCTAGAACTCATTGTTTGGTCTACATATAAGTGAGGCTTGGACAAGGAGTTATTTGCTTTTAGTTTGTAAGTTTTCTTCATATGCTTATACCAAAGCAAAATATGTTATCCATGGTAGTCAGAAATAGCTTGGATATTCAGAATAATATAACTACATGAATGAAAGCAAAATTAAACATTCATGTAACTGAGAACGTTGTTTTTCATAAGCTGAAGGAAAACGTAGCATTTTCAAACTTGATTTTTAAAGGCCTGTGCACTGAAATATTTACATTATGAAGATGGTGTTGGTTTTGGTTATTGAACTCTATGGTAGTATTGAAGTTATTGGGAGCTGCAAGTGCTCTGTATTTTCAAGTCAAGCTATATGCTTGGTGATTTAGTAAGGACATACAAGTCCAAATCGAGGTCTGAAGCTTAAAAATGTTATAGAAGAAGAAAATACTGATTCTTTTTATACGCTGTTCTTGTTGTGTAGCTACAGGCATGTAGGGATAAAACATACTCTTCAACATACTCTCAAATCCCCCACTGACCTTTCGTCCTTTCAGGTTCACTAGCCATATGAATGCCCCTTGTAGTGTATATCCTAGTTCCTCTTCCGGTTTCTAACTCCCTGCCCTGTAGCTGAGTCTGTTTGTAAAGGAAATCAACTAATACTAAAAATAGTGAAATGGGCTACAACTATGCATAATATATTGCATTTTCTATTTTACATATAGAAATGTGGTAAAAAATAAGCAAAATGCGGTTTATGCAAAAACACCAAGCAAACAAACAAAAGAAAATCAACCCAACAACAACATCAAAACCCAACAAACATGCAGGTGTGAGTGATTACATAGAGATTTCACTTCATCATATTAAAGTATCTCTATAGTAACATACTGTGAATCAGACCAGAAATAAACTACATTACACCAGCAAACATCTTTGAAGGTATTCATAGAAGAGTTAAATATCTTGTTAGAAAGCTATAACACAAAATTTTATGTAAAAGGTATTCCATTTCGTATCTTGATCCAGTCATTTAAAACTGTAAAAAAAACAAACGATATTCTTACACATCTTTAGGAGATGTGATGTAGGCATTTCTGGAGTATGCTAAGTAAATGTTTCTGCTGTCTAATTGTGGATGATAGCTTGAGTTTGGATATTAGTAACTATGATTTGACCATTTGTGAAGAGAAGGGATACAAAAAATATCACAGAGTGCAACTGAGTAATTGTTTGGAGTAAAATGGGGTTAAAGAATAAATGCTGCCTCTATAGCACTGATTGGCAGACTTCATAATGTAGGGAAACAAGGTAAGGGGTAAGGAAAAGAGCTGTTGTCCTATATGGTTTTTCCTCAGTGGACAAGTCTTTTTTTTAATACGGCTTAATTAATCATTACTTTCCTCCTTCAACCAAAGAGGATTTAGTTTTGTGATCAAAAACAAGGACCCATATTTTCAGCTGGAAAGTTTAAATAACTCCTGTACCTGCGTAATTCTTTAAAAATCTTGTGTTTAAAGGCTGAGACATCGATACTTTAGGATGCTGAAAGGTAGAATGCTAATTCCCTCCCTTTGTTTGCAAGAGACAAATTTCTTTCAAATAAAAAGCTCCAAACTGGAAGTTCTTTGATGTAAATAGATATAGTGTGTGCATGTATGATATATCCAGTGGTCATGATGATAGATATTTCTCCAGGAGATATTTTCAAGAGAGACATTTCTTTGTAATAAAGATCCAAAATAGTTTAATACGATCCGTTTTCCAGAAGTGTTTATACATATCTTAGTTGCAATTAAAACTCTCAGGTTATTTGATGGTTTTTTTTGTTCTGGTTTGGTTTTGTCTTAAATTCAAAAGGACATGCGTTTAACAGACTCCAGACATGAAATAATATTCATAATTTCTTTTTTTAAGTTTTCATTAGCCTTGTAATCCCATTGCTTTATTGATAAATTTGCTTAGAAGCTTAGAAGGTACTTTGCTTAGAAGGTATTGAGTCTACACTCAGTACTGCTCAATATTCTTTTTATTTCATCGTCTTATAGTAGTAATGTTATACTAAAGCATGCTATAGTTGATATTATGTTGTGTTTTGACCTCAAAGTGTCTAGCCGTGCAAGGTTTATTATCACTGAACATTTACATTTTATTTTGGTTCCTAGGAAAATTATTTTTAAATTATTTGTATATGTCTAATTAAAAATTACTTTGATCACTTCTCTATAGTTTAGAAAAAGTGTTCTTAAGTTAATTAACTCAATAGTAGAGAATTAAATTAGCTGATCTGCAGTGCGAATTTAAAGGAGATTGGTAAAGTATTTTGATTTGATTTGCAAACTTGAAGAGTATTAAAACTATCATGCCTTGGATCTTAGTGACTTTTAAGTTTAAAATAAGCAACAATTGAAGTGCTTTAATTCATTTGTCCGTTTGTCTTTTAGGACATGTTTATCAGGGATAGTCATTGAGCAAATGCAGCAGAATCAAAATCAAATCTGATTTTCAGAAGAGAAAACACTTGGGTTTTAAAGAATCCATGATTTGATTTTTTATTTATTTTTATACGGATTACTCTTGAAAGAATGGGGTTAAAAGTACATTTAGTGATGAAATGTAATTCTTATGCTAAAAAGTACACTTTTATGGTTCCGTTGAGCTATGTTAGCTTCCCACTGATATAATTTCAAAACAGTACATTGAAAAAAAAAACGACATGAAGCTCATGAGCAACCTATTGTTATTTTCATATCTTCTTTGAATGCTGTTAATTTTTCTCACGTGAATTTTGATCTCTTTACTGCAAAGTGGTAGTAGCAACCATTTTCTGTCCCTGTAATGTTTCAGCTGCTTTCTGTTTAATACATTGAGAATACCTAGTGTTGTCTACAGTCAACTGCAATTGCAATTGTTCCTGAGCAAGGGATGTGGAAGAGGCTTTTGATCTGTCCTGTAGATCTGCACCTCAGATTAGTTTCCTTATGAGTTTTCTAATGATTCAGAATGTCTGCCAGGAAGCTTTCATATGAATAGTTTTGAAGCCGGACTGAAAAATTAATTTGCATTGCTTAGTTCACATACATTAGACACGTTTTCTCAGTGCCCTAGGTTTGAAAAGACTTGACTCCTTTAACTTTGGGAATTTACAGAGCAGTGCCTTTCTTAATTCTCCTGGTTTAAGCTAATTAAAATAGAACTTCATTTCTTCTCACTGTCTCCTTAGCACTTTTTTTTTTCCTGTGATGATGTAATCATGATGAATATTATTTTCCTGAGAGGCTTTTTAACTTAAGGAAGCATGCCAGAGACTTCAGCTTTTTTGGCTTCCTAAGCAGATTCAGAAAATATCTCAGTGATTTCAGCAGATTGTTGCCTCCTCCTTTATGTGGATAACTTTTGATGATTAGGATTCTGATGGGTTCATACTTTATGCTAAAGTTACATAATTTGCTGAACTTTAATTGCAGTATCTGCTACAGAAGAAAATAATAAGCCTTTTCCAACTAATGACTAGCAGTCTCAGGCCCAAGAGCATGGCATTACAAGTTGGAGACAGATACAGTTTTCCCACCCAGGCTAAGGTGACTTTGCCTTTTATTAGGAAAAGTTTGGTGGAGCAAATGCTCCTGCATCATGTGGCAGTATCCTCTGTTTGTGCAGCCATCCTCTCTGAGAAACTGAGGCTGCAGCCTTCCATGTGGGTTGCTGGCACAGAAAATTGGTACACTTTTTGTCCCTTTTTTCTATCACTTTGAATCTCATGCAACGGAGCTTAATGTCTGCCAGTTGCTTATCTCTGCTCTCCTGCTACCCCATGTTTACAGAGTATAATTACATGTCTGAAGTAGGAAGAGGCCAATCTTTACTGTGCAAGCCCTGTATGCTACCAAATATTTCAGCAATTAATCCTGTTAACAGTTTTTCTTTCTACTTTTGGAGTACCTGAGTATCCTAAGAGATTGTGTGAAATGTGAAGATCTGTTGGAAGATACGAAAATACTTTTGGGGCAAAAACATTATTTTCACTACTTCCTGAAACCTCGTTAGTACAGGTTGCCCTCCTCGTGTACTAGCAAAAAGTACTGCACACTAAAAACAACTGTTTTAGCATATGTATTGGGTTGAGTGAATTACTACACTGACTTGCATTTCAGAATGTCTCACATTTACTTCTGCTGTGATTCAATTCAAATAGAGTCTCCAGAGCAGTTAATCATGAAAGGGCTCAAAGTTAGGGCAGAATGTAACAAGATTACATTGGTTACTTAGCAGCCAAAATCAATAAAAGATAATCTAATTATCACAAACTCTGTCCTTGTCAAATCAGTTGTGAAGTAAAAAGGCCAGTATCCGGAGGCACAGCATAACAAATAAAATAAACTTTAAAACTTGTTGCAGGAAGGAAATACTATTTTCTTCAATTTGAATAATTAATGTGAAGCGCATCTCCATACATTATGTGCCATTTACACTAATAAACCAATGTAAGCTAGATTTTAATTCTCAGTATCAAAATTTATGCATAATTACACCTTCACAATACTTCTGTTCTGGACTGATGATAGTAAATTCATTAAGAAAGATGTATTAAAAAACAAACAAACAAACAAAAAACCCACCCACATCATAAAACAGCACCAAACTGTAGGACTCATATCTGTTTTTTATTGACTTTTGGGGATTCGTTATGTGTAGTATAGGCTTCAGGGAAGTCTAAAGTACTCTCATCATTTCCATTGTATGGGAGAACGTGCATCTATTCTGTAAAAAATCCACCCTCTTTCTTTGCTTACAGTGTTTTTGAAATAGATTAAATTTGTAACTATCAATCAGTCAAGGTCATTTGAAAAGGCAATATTTATCAAGTTACAAATATTGTAAATTTCTTAAAATCTTTTTTTTGTTTGTACATAAATGGATCCGTCTAAACAAAGGAAATTCAGCTGCTTTGTGGTTCTCAGGGGATGGGAAACTGAACCTTGGGAACTTGTGTGTCTAAGATTATATGGTAGACAGTAGTGTGAGTAGAAATAGAGGAGTTTTTGCTTGTCTATGCAAACCTTATCTAAGATTTCTTATCTAGAATTAAAATTGTACTCTGTTTTAGAGAGAGGAAAAATGAAGAAATTAAACAAAAAATAAATAGATCTTTTTCTCTATTATTTTTGTACTTGCTAGTATTTCCCACTTTGCCAGCTCTCCTTGCCTCACTTAGAACTGATTTTAATGAGGTTTCTTCACAATCTCTGTTTCTGTCACAATTTCAATAGTAATTCTTCCGAGCAGCTTTAATTTGTTTTCCAGAACTGTTTAAGGAGAATGCCTCATTTTCACTGGATAGCTTTTTCCCCACAAATAATCTCTTCTGTATTGGACCAAGCTGGAAGGAAGCTGACAAGCTTGAAACGGAAGTCAGAGGAAGCTTCTGGAGGGTAGGACACCTGGGTGGGTTATAGCTTCCCCTATTCAGTGTAACCCTGGCAATTTTTTTCCCGTTAGAAGAAGGAGTGCTCCTGTGACCAACCTATTTTTAAAAAAAGACCAACCTATATACAAACAAAAGTTACTCTAGTTACCCAGTGTGTTGATGATATTCTGGTTGTATAGGGCTTTCTGTATTTTCTCAGTATTTTCCCCAGGAGTAGCCCAATGAAATACTTAATGAATGCAGAAGTTATTTTAATCACAATAATATAAATAAGATCCATTGAAAATAACGGAAGTTTTACAATAGAGTAGTGTGCTGCAGTCCTTCTATTATGTAGCCCATATTAATGGCATTGTACTGAGGTATAATGGAACAGACTGTTATGTTTACAATGTGCAGGTAAACAACAATGTAATCATAAAAGCCAACCATCATTAACAAAATGTGGAGTTAATAAAGCAGCAAATAATTATATTGAGAAATTCAACATGTCTGTCTGCCTTACTTATTCTGTAACAGGTACAGATTTTGTATAATGCTAGGACTGGAGCCTGGAAAAGTGTGGGAAAAAAAACAACCTTGAGAAGTCTGCTTAATCTGTTCTGTTTCAATTAGAACATTTAGTGTGAAGAAAAAGTGAAGGAGCTTTTTAGGAGGCATTGTTTTTGCCTCTTTTTTGAAAGATGTTCTGTAATTTTAACAATAAAATTATCAGATTTTATCTTTTTGAAATTTTGTTCAAGAGAGATCACAGTATTATTTTACCAGAAATGTGAAGAATTACAGTTTTAATATGGTATAAGTTTTTTTTTTCTATGCCTATTATATTGTAGTTAGAATTTGCCTAGATTTCTTGAAAACAATATATCTTTTTCTTGGAGCTATTTCCTATCTTGATCATCTTTATCTTATACCTTTCATGTTTTTTTACTTCTGTTTTTCATAACCTTTGGTCCTCTTCTGATATTTTATAAGCTTCAACCAGTTTAGATCTTGGAGATGTTTGGTAGAATATTTTGTCCAAGCTATGTTTGCAGGTCATTGTTTTCCTTCATCCTTCACCAGTATTACTTCTGATGGGATCATTTAATAATCCTTGAACTTTGGCTTCTGTGCCTCATAGTTAACACCTCTCTCATACATGTACCTCAAACTCAGTATATCTTCCTGAATATTCCATCATCAGACTTTTTGAATGTGGGGAATAACTTTTTTTACAATAAGGGCTGTGAAGCACTGGCACAGAGTTGCCCAGAGAGGTGGTAGAAGCCCCATCCTTGGAGACACTCAAGGTCAGGCTGGACGAGGCTCTGAGCAGCATGATCTAGCTGTAGGTGTCCCTGTTCATTGCAGGACTAGATGAGCTTTAAGGGTCCCTTCAACTCAAAAGCTACTATGAATCTGTGATTCTATGATTGTTAAAAGGTTTCCTGAATTTTCCTGAGCACCAGCTGACAAAGTTGTTGAAGGTGTTGTGATTCCAGCTCCAATGTTAGGCTCACATCATTTGCCACAAATAATTATCTTAGGTATTGGTCATCTTCCTAAACACTTAAATAGTATTCAATATATAGCTGCCCCTTGCAAGTGTTAAGTGCTTCAAATTAAATGTATGTTGAAATCAGCTTGTCACTTGGATTACATACTACAATGGGAATCATAAATAGGGACATTGTGAGAAGTTACCTAGGAGTTTTATGTGCAAAGATTACTGCAAAAAAAACTGGAACAGAAGCAAGGTGAGAAATGAGGTGTGTTAATTTTAATAGATACAAGAAATGTGTGGCATCTAGGAATGTTAACACATTCAGGATCTGAATACAATTGCGAATGATTAAGTAGACTGATAGAACACAGTAAAAAAATGCTTCAAAAGAGAGAAAATCATAGCTTTTCAGATCACCTCTATGAAAGATGTCAAACCAAAGTGGGAGGCAAAAAAAATCTCAGGATCACAGATTTATTAAAATCTACTTAAATTATGTAGTTTTTAAAATTTTAATTCTGTATGCTTTCTAGATAGCTTAAATTTCACCATTAGAAGAGAAAGCCTTGGAAAAAATGACTCAAAAAAGAGAAAAGAAAACCTAATTCCAAATCCCTTGCAGATAATCATAAAGTGCCTTGGATCTGGTATAATTTATTAAGACTGTCAGAAATTCTGGATGAAAATGGCTGTCAATTCTTGGTGTCATCTTAGCGGGGCTTCTAGAAACTGCTGCCAATTGATTTTCACAGTAAAAAAAATGACATACATCAAGAATAGGTGGTTTGTATATTCACAGTGCCAGATTAAAAGCAATAAATGTCTGGTTGTATCCTATACAGCTGCTTCAGGATCTTTTTGTATAAATGTGTGTCAATTCTTGGGATTCTGCAAAAATGATGGGAAAACTTTTTTCCCTAACCATAACTCAATGAAGAAATAAATCAGTAGAGATAAGGATGTGGGTTTTTTTTTAAGTGTAACTGGGAATAAAAAATAAATTCAAGAGCCTGCAACTTTGTTATGTGTTCAAATAACAAGAGAAAAGTGCTTTAATTTTCTTAGGATGCAAATTTCTTTCACCTCAGTGAAGCAGAAACTTGAAGTCTCAAAAATGTGTTCAGTACCAATTTTAAAAATGCCAGTTCTTTTATACAGTAAATTTAGATCAGTGCCATTAGCTAAGCCAGCTCAAGTATGTCTACAGCAGCTACTGTTTGTTATTGTGTGACCCCCTAATGGTTGATCTGAACTACTTGTGAGTATCATTTTGAGGAAAGCATTCTACAAAAGCTCAAAAGAGAAAAAGTGAAGAGTTTATCCCCTAATTCTGCAGCAGCTTCAGGCAGAGGATGTGAGGCTCAGTCCTGTTGCTGGATTTGCTTGATCATAAAGGAATTATGACCCCAGGAAAGGCTGGAATGATAAAGGAAAAGTTATGGAAAGAGGAGGCTGCTGCCATGTGTGAAAGAAAAGCTGTTCTGCAAAGTGCAGTAAGATATATTTTGAGTATTTTAAGCCTCTATCAAAAATAGGAGCCATTAGACTCTTGCTCTCTTCCCGGGTTATATTCCACAGATACTACTACAAACTGTTGCAGATGCATTGCACTTCTGTGTCTCCTTGCTTTAACGCTGTATTCAGTCATTCTGGGAAGAGGATCCAGTGTTCTTCCTTTTTTTCCAAAAGATGGTATCTTGCCAAGAAATGAGCTGTTCTAGTACTTTTGGTTTGGTTGTTTAAGCTTGACAGCTGATACAAATGTCAGGGCAGTGGACGTCTGAGAATTCAGGTAGTTGTATGCTCTATCAAATTTCCCTTGCAAGGACTTCTCTGAAATTCTGAGTGCTACAGCAGAAATTCAATATCATCTCGCTGCATTTGCATAGTAGTGTGGCCATGGAGAAGCATTCTGTGGGAAGCCATACTTTGCCTCAAAAAGATTGGTTTAGATTATTTTATAAACCTTCCTGTAGCAACATAAGGAGCAGCTACACAGACACCCAGCAAGCTTTCTTAAATGTTTTGTTTATAATGTGTACATCATTTCCACTACGTAGCATGTAGATAATTCAAGTGATGCATTAAGATGCAAAATGATTCACCAGCAGTGAGCTACAGATGGTCTATTACTGAATTACAAAGTAACGGTGGGAAGGCAGGGACAATAATTATAGTATTTACCTGCGCAGAGGCCAGCAAGCTGTTCTTCAAAGCTAGTTCTGTGTGAGGGTGGTTTGATTGTTTTTGCAAACTAAACATTATTTTTTTGTTCTCTTATGGGGTAATCAAGAGGCAACTAAGAAAAAGAAACCCTTTTCAGGATGGATTAGCATAGACTATGAGTTCAGCAAGATGACATAATTTCTACTTCTATACCAAGGATTCCAAACGAAGGCAGTGTATAAATAGCACAGTCAAAATAAACAACATGCACAAAAGATCTTACTTAATCATGTGTACAGAGTCTCAGCATAAGATGTTAGCAATTTTATACAGAAAACAAGTGTGAAATATACTTTGCTACGAATTAGGTCAGTATTTAAAGACCAAATATATTTTTGCCTTTTTAAAAAAATATTTATATATTTTTATACTGTTGGACTGCTTTTATATTTCTGTTGCAACTTCAGTATTGATAAGCACTTCACAAACACATTTGTCATAAGAAAGATGAAATGAGGATGTAGAATTGTATAAGTATTACAAGAGAAAGTACAATTATTTGTACTCAATTTACAATTGAGTAGGAAAACAGGTATTTTAGACAAAAGGTAATGTCTAAGCAATTAACCAAGAAGATAGTCTATCATACAATTTTAAATGTATTTTGATGACTTTATCTTATAATTTTAATCTTTTTTTTTTTTTTTTACCTCAAAGTTAGGTAGAAATGAATTACACAAACTTGTTCTCTTTCTAGCAGTCTGACTATCTATTTGAAAAATGTCTGCAGGAGAACAAATTCCCAAAGGTGCTTTTTAAGACAATGTTCTATGGTAGAAAACAGTAGAAAGCCTGATTGCTCACTTGTTCTTATTTACTGCTTTTGCAGTTCTGTCTCAAATTCCCTCAAGTTTGCTTAAGTGACAAAATTACGTAGTCCTATTCACTGTTAAGAGGCGCGCCCAAATCTTTTCTCTTTAAATAATTTATTGCATTTTGAAACTCTTTTTGTAAATAACATCTGACAGTACAAGACTCCTCATATCCTTTCTATTCTTTGTTAGAAATGTCCCTCAATCACACATTTGATTTCATAGTTTAAGCATGGGTTTCATATTAAGCACATGCCCCAAATTCCACTTTGTGCATAATGTGTTTAGCCAAGCAGATGCTTATAGGATGTGCTTATGTATTTTATTTCATTGGAACCGCAGTAACTAATAGCTAGACTGAATTAAAGCATGTGTTTTCATTTATTGTCTCAAAAATCACAATTTAAGGCATGAAGGCATGGAGACGATGATCAGTCGGACGGTACATTAGCTGAAGCTAATGATTTTAAATGGAAGAAGCTAATTTAAAATGGTGGTAAATGACTAATGTAAAATATAATATATTTTCTTCACTTTTTTTTTTTCATACTTGAAATGCTCCCCCCAAGCTACTGCAGATGGTTACAGTCTTTTTTTAAACTTTTTTTTCGTCTTGAATTTCCACAGCATTAGGCTTGATTATTTCTGTTGAATTGCTTTAGGGAACCCAACATCAACACTCATTTGCAGTATCCAAGAAAGATAATGCAGTATGATAGCTTGTTATCAAAAGAAGGTAGTTATTTTTTCTTTAACCCTTTATGTAGGAATTTTATAACTATCTATTATCAATAAAGCCAGTAGCTCATTGTAGTAAGAGCGAAAGTACTGTTGGAAAGGGATTAATAGTATAAGCTTTCATGGTGTACTTAGTGCATCTTTTTCTGTATTAAGATAATGCCATACAGTATTGTTTTTATTGTTTGTTTCAAGACTAATATATTCTGTCATTTCACATTGTTAGTTTGGTTTGTTTCGTAGCATTATTACAAATTGAGCTAGAGGAAACCTGTGAGGTCATCTAGTTCATCCTTTGAATCCAAAGGCAGAAGTAACTGTACAATTAAATTATTATTGCCATAATTATAACCACTTTTGATCCAAAACTTGCCCTGCCTCAAATATTTGATTAGCTTAACAAAACACATGCACTTCTTAAGCAATGAGTTTGTGTCAATTCAAGAAGAAATCTTCTGGAACAGTTTTTGTCTCATCTGAGGTTTGTAGTATCAGGGAGAACAGAAACAGATAAAGGAAGAACTATTAGTATTGTTGCTGAAAGGATGAGGAAAGAGCTGCTCAGTTTTCTTTTTGGCTGTATTTTTATATAATCACACTTAAACGTCATGTGAGAGTGTAAACGGGAGCCCTACAGACAATGTAGGATATTATTCTTTTGGATATCTTAATTCAGGGAAGGGGCGCGGGGCTAACTGCATTCCCCCCTTGTTTTCCTTCTTTCATTATTCACGTTTGGTTTCAGACATTCAGAGTCAGTGATACAAAGTCTCATCCTAGACTGTATTTCAGCTGTCTGTAGGCACATCAGTAGTAACACACTGTCATATCACAGTCTTCAGAAGTCTTAAAGATTCTATACATTAGCTTTATGCAAGATCAGTGCCTCAGTGTTGCTGTCATCTGCTCTGTTCTGTGTTGAATTCTTGGTATTTACCATACATAGAAACGAAGAAAATTTCAACTTGAAAAGTTTTATTTGTGAGGAACAATATATTTGTAAACATGCAATATATAAAAAATATATTTGTAATATAAGTCTAAGAACAATATCATTTTAGTCCAAAAGTTTATATTCTTTGATAATACATTTATATCACCTACCAAGATTATACTTGGTAATTATGCAGTATCCCTTCTGACACAGTTCTTTCTAGTTGCCATTTGGTTTATACAGATTACTCATCAGTTTGCAGCTGAGGTTGTACTTGGCATTTCTGTTATAAATAGTGGTCAGTGGTGTACAGCATGATTTCTTCTGTATTTTGACTTTTCTGTAATGTTGGGCCACATCCTGGCGGAGAGAGAACAACTTAGTAAGGTGTCATGGTTTTATGATTTTCGGTTATTGGTACTCCACATCATAACATCATGTAGTGAATGTACCTGGTTCTCAGAAGAGAAGGACTACTACATTCCCCATGGCACTTTGCTCCTCTGTTACCATTTCCAGCCAGAGGGAAAAGATAAAAGCTCGCAGTATAAAAACTTGCAGATCACGAGACCTCGTCCCTTTTTCCGCCGTCTCTCGTCTTGGCAGCACCTCGCTCTCCAGCCGTCTTATCGTCGGTGGTAGAGTAAGGCCTACCTTGATTTTGGGACATTCTCTCTCTCTGTATTGGATTTATCAGCTTAAATTGTAATTATATTGTATTATAGTGTGTTGTTTTGCATTCCGATATCTTATTTAGTAAATTAGTTTGTTTTCTCCTCAGATTGTTGCCGCTGTTCTTTGCTCTCAGGGCCATCTCCCTACCCTTTTCCCCTTTCCCCTTTTCCCGGGACGTGGGCCCTTGGGTCCCCCATCCCTTTGTCACAGAATCGGGCCTAACGCCTGTAAACCGTTGACATAAGGAGTAAACTAAAAGCAGAGCTAACAAACCTGTCTGTGGAAAAGACCCCTTTCAACAAAAATGTCTTTTCCTCCCCCTCTTCCCAGTAAGAGAAGAGCTTCCATCTTATTTACTAACTCTTTCCAGCTCAGGAGATATTACCCCTCCTTCCCATAGGAAGAGGCTGTGCTTCTTCCACTTTACCATGGTTCATCAGCATGCTAAGGATCCTGCCCTTGTGTGCCTTGTGTAGAGACTGAAGAGAGCTGTTCATGGAATGACTATGCCCTTCCCAACTCATGATGATCCACTGACGTACTTTGAACTGCCTTTTGTGTCAGCCACTTATCCCACACAGAATCCAAGGGTAAACATGTAAGGATGACATGTAGGAGTAATGCTTCGGCGGACATGGATAATGGGGACTTCCCAGAGTCTCCCACGTGATAAACCTGAGTGTTTGAGTCCAAACCATTTGCAGAGCTCAGGGATGTGCTCCAAACAATCGGGAGGGTTCAGTGATATAATACTATCTGTAGCCCTTTTTTTTATAAATTGAAATCTGCCTTGGTGAACTCAAGATATGATTATGGTCCCTGATTTTCAAGAAACCTGGCTTAATATTTTTGGTTTGACAAAGCATTCCTCTCATACTAGGCTGCAGTTGACAGCTAGCTGATGCTGACCCAAGCTAAGCTACTGCTTAAGGAACTTGCAGTCCTCGGAGAGAGTAAGATTCATAAGTAGTATTATATTGTTGGGACGTCAAGTCTCAACTCTGACTATCCAAGAGTGGGAAGAGATAGTTATTGACTATTACTGAGACTCTTGATGTTAGTAATGGTTTAATAACCTGCTAGTGGTGCTAGTGCTGTATGTGGTGGTGGCAGTAGTTTGCCAGTTTTGACATAATGATCGCCATTGAAGCTGTAAACCACTCTTGCAGTAGTATAGTCTTCCAAAATGTAACTTGTTCACAACTGTTCTCAGAACTTAGCAAGTGTATCGGAAAATGCAGTGAAGCATATCAGATTTTGAGACTGCACTGTTGGTCCAAATGGAATTGCTAATGCATTCATAGCCTGTTTAAAAAATAGAATGGAGTTGAATGGAGAAATTACCTCTTGTAAACTAAAAAAAAACCCACCCTATAACCAAACACAAAAGTCTCTCTGTTTAATTAAGTTTTGTAGATAATATTTTTGTTGAATGTCTCTTGAAGTGTTTGATTTCCAACACCCTTGCATTGCTTTATTTCCTTTACTTTTACACTGTCTGTATTGTTTCCAGCAAACTAAGCCATTTAATGGGTTTACACAGCTTTGAATTACATTTGAATCACAAGTTCAGATCACAATATGAATGACTAAAAATCCACATTTACATAAATCTGTCATTTATTTTTGTTTACAGTTGCTGTACAAACACAAAATATTTATTTTCAGGCTTAAAAGGCTACTTCATTTATTTTGACATCTTTGTTCTGAGATTTGAATTTCTCCATTTGTTTAATAAGTTGTGTATAAGCTAGTCATCAAGAGAGAAAAATAGTGATTCAAAATGAGTTAGTTCAAACTCGCTGCACCATGGTTGGTTCTCGCTCTTTGTAATCTTGGCTTCTAATGTAATCAGATAATTCATTTACTATTACAGTGCAACTAATGCTGATCTAAAATAAAGACTGAACATAAAATGGAATTAAATCTACATTCTAGCCTTCATAACTTTTTCAGTCAGTGTAATTTGTTTGGCATTTATTTCTTTGTACCGATTAATTACTTGTTTGGAAAGTGTTTTCAGATAAGTACTAAAGAAATGCTTAATATTAACATTAAAAGTATATTTATTTGTAATTCACATAATTGACCTCTATTTTACTACAGTGGCAATTAATTAAATCCTTTTTCAGCCTTTATTGATTTTCTTTCATCCCACACTGTTTTCCAACTTTTTTCATCTCTAATCTCTTCAGTTGATATGAATATAGATTAAGTTGCTCATGTTTTAGCTTACTCATTCTTTTCTCGGATTAGGCACAGAATTGGAAAATTTTACATGGTTTTACTGTAAAAGTTGAGAATAATTAAATTTTTCTGGGACTGCACAGCTTAAAGAATAATGATGTTAATCAGTTCAAGTGAAATACACTGGAATTGTCATATTTATTACTATATGTGAAAAGAGTGCACAAACTATCTCAAATTGTTTTTGTTCTCTTAAGTAGTAAAAGTGAAGTGAAATAATCCTAACAGTTTTTATGCATTACATAGGGAATAACTGGTCCATTCAACATTTTGTCCGCAACACACTGCAGCAGAAGGAAATTTCTAAGAATTATTTTTATCTCTTCCATCATTATTTATTTGTTTGTTTATTTTCACTGCAGTGTTCATTAAAATTTCAGCTTTGTAATATCTTTCATTACTTTTTATTTTAATGCAATTTCATCGGGTTCATTTTATAGAGTTTAGCAAATGCTTTGCCATTTACCACAATATTTCTAAAATCTGTTCCTTCTGATTTATTTTCCATATTTGTGTTTCAGACCACTTGTTGTTTTCCAAAATCTGTTCAGCATTTGGTATTTGTGACTCTGTGTACTACTTGGTGAGGTAATTAACTTGCAACTGTATTGGTTTGACTCTTAATGGCAAATTCTGCTTGGAATAGGAATGTGTTTTCTATCAGCTATGTTTATTAAAATGAAAAGTTCCAATTATGCCATTCTTTTTCCAGTACTTAGTCTTCTGAATAATTCAGAACAGTAAAAACAAGCTTACATACGTGATAGGATAAATAAGAATTTCATGGGAGACTGCACGAAAAGAATGGCCTCGTGCATGTGGCTAAGAGCAAAAATGAGAGGCCTATCAGTATGAGGGAAAGAAGTAAAAAATGCAAAGATTTGAATCATCAGTGAGTGTGTTAGGTTTTAAGGTTTCTTTCATCTATGGTCCTCTTTCAGAGTTATAAGTAAGTCAGTAGATTTCTACTAAAAAATCCCTACTCTGCAGCAGTTGAATAGCAAAATGAAAGAGTATAGTCGGAGCTCTCAGACTGTGTGAAGTATGTGTGAAGTGTGAAGAACTATGTTTTTGAACTCAGACTGATGATTCAGAGATCTTTTTTGTATCTGATCCGTTTAATAGAGGTTAATAAATTGATCAGAATAAATTATTGGATTAGTAATTATTGGATTGAAATGGAATAAAATCCAAGTGAGCAGGAATGATAGGTGTTTTTTCTAAACAGCTGTTTTCACAGCAGTGAAGACAATTATAAGGCACATTATCCAGAAGAAAACATTTACAATAAAAGGGAAGCAATTAATTTTCAAGACAACTGGGAAATAATGTGTTTTAACAATTAATGGATAGAAAAGATGAGTAGCTAGAAAAATAAAGTATAAAAGCAGCTTTAAATGCATATTTATCTGTGCATATGCATACATATATATAAGCAAATAGATAAAAATGTCAAGCTATTAAGTATAAATACAATTGGAATCTGAGAGATTTAGAAAACTTAGGAGGTAAGACTAGCTAAGTAAAAGCAATAAAAAAGTATTTTTTAAAGTATAATAGAAGTTCATATTATGCAATGTTTGCAGTCAAAAAGTTACTTCCATTAAGAAGACTCTTACTACTGTTAGTACTATTGCACAACTCAAGTAGGAAAAAGAATAACTGCTACTTAATCAGGGATTTTAGAAAAAAAGGATTATACATTTTGTTGTTGTTAAAGTCAAAATTAATTGATAAAAGGGACAGCAATGGTAGCATAGATTTTCCTCATTCACTTGATAGTTGCAGGTACTTTTAGGATGAATAATACAACTGAAAATGACAGTTGGCGAACAAACAGTCATCACTGGCAAATTTATTGACAAATTAATCTGTATTATAGTGAGACAGACAAAGGAAAAGCCGTACGTCAAATACATAAATATATATGATAAAATATATATCTTTGTATATTGTGTATAAAATGATTTCAGAACATACTTAAATAGTGTCAACTCTATTGTAAAAATAGTGCAGAGTTATGATGCAAGAACTAGTCTTGTGGCTTGGAAGCCAAGCGAATTTCAGTTGGAGGCTAGTCGTTATTTGAGCAGCTTTTGTTTTTAGTACGACTTCTACAGAAATATATTAACTAGTTCTTTGTCAGTAGTATAAGGAAGATGATGATGACAAACTTAGGAGTATTTGGAGAATGATAGTGACCAAAGGTACAGAAAACTTCCGCTGTGATGAGAGATTCAGGAAACTATCTATTTAGCTTATCAAGGGGATGGCTGAATAGAGAAATACCTAATCAGTAAAAACATTTGCAGTAACAGGGTTAATCTTTAGTCATCTAGAAGTAGAAGCTGTAAAAGTTCAAACTGAATTAACGAATGATTAATGGTAAAGTTCATAGTTAAATAAGTTAGTGAAATTAAGAAGTTAAATTAGTTTAAAAAGTGAAATAAGGTTATGAAAACAATTGTAAGTTATCACACCTACACAATCAACATTACTGTGTGTATTTTAAAATGAAGGTGTTTAGTTCGGAGAAACCTTAGAGCTTCTTTTATACTGGAAGTCAAATTGGGTATAGTTACTTACTATATTTTCTCCACTGCAACAAATATGAGAAATAATACTAATCAAAACTCAAATGTCAATACTAGAGATCATTTTTAGTACCAAAAAAATCCTTCATAATTCAAATGGATTACATTCAGTGATGTACAGCAGTGCAGTTTGTACTTGCTGCAAGTAGTACTACACCAAGCTAGGGCAAAGATCCAATTAGCTTAGTGTCCAGTCTTCATAAGTATGAATCTAAAAAATAAAAAAAATAAAAGGGGATAAGCGTCTGCTGACACCTTCCTAGAATGCTGCTTCCTAGATGAGAAATGGTGCCTTTTTTTTCCCTCCCCTTAAGCCCATATACGTTTTTATCATCTAGCATTGCCTACACAGCTTCAGTATGTCTTGTCAGAAGAACCACCATCTTATGTTGAAACACCTGCTTCTCTTCATTTGATGATGGCTAAAAAAAATTTGCTAGAAGAAGCTAGAAGCTTATTTACTCTTCTTCAGTCACATGTTATTTTAAGATGTCTATTTTTCTATCCTACTTGCTCTTCAAATAGTTACTTAAATTTCTAAGAATTCTATTACTCATCTGATGGCCTCTGATCTTTTATAATAATAGGGAACCAGATCTGGATAGCAGTCATGGTGACCAGGTGAGTTTCCTGGGCAGTTGGTAGTGGGAAAAAACTGGGTTGTTCACTTTGAAATGTTTCCTGAAATGTTCTAATGAGCATCAGACTTGTGTCATGACCTATAGACTTCTCTTACAGTGTGAGATCTTTCCTTCTGTGCAGAAAATGGACTCTTGGGATCATAGTAATTTGTCACAACTGAAAGCCCTTAATCTTAGAAAACTGTTTTTGATGCACCTCATTCTGACAACAGGTAATTTTGATAAGAAATATTTCATATAATTTCATTTTCTAAGTATATTTAAATCTTGATTATATTCTTACCCAGTACAGTGACATTACTTGAAAGCACTATACCAATAGATGACCAAAGGAATGTAACTAAAAGCTTATATAGGCAAAAGTTATTTGGATGTTAGCAGAAAGAAGAAACATTCTGTTACTCATTTTTTCCTGACTGGGACAACTTGTGAGGTTTCTTATCATAGCAATACCTTCAGATTAGAAAGGAAATAAGCACTTAACACAGTGGTTTTGTAATGATTCACACTAGACTTCTAAATTGTCTCTAGAAGATTCTGGATAAAAATAATATGTGTTGAAATTCCATGATAAGCACAAAATACAATGTACGCACTGAGAAGCGTTGGAAGTTTCATGTATATTTCTGGGAAGTTGTTTGAGTCCACTTGTCCTTCAATTCAAATACTTTTCTTTACAAATTTGTTTCTGTGTGTAGTTGAGAAAAATCAGGAGTGAAGAATGCAGTTGAAGAAGGGTTTTGGTCATCTTAAAACTTTGTTAACAGGGACACAGGAGTGACATTCTCCTTGTATTCAAAGAGACAGTCTTCTGCTAGGGCAGGTAACCATGCTGTTACTCAAAAGATAGTGTGACAAGTTCATGTGCATGAAGATTTATTAGTAGGGTTCTGTGGCTGATGGCATATGCTGAAGGTAATGGTGAAAGTTATTTCAGAGGAAACATGGAAAAAAAGAAAAAAGGAGAGGGAAAGAGAGAGAAAGGGCAAGCTGCACCAGTGGCCATTTGGAAAAAGCAGTGTTTGGGGAATCCCAGACAGGCATCCCTCCCTGTGTGCTCTCTCTAGAGCAACAGGTGCTGCACACTGCTTGGCTGTTAATCTCTCTGAATGCGTGTATTGCTTCCCCAAATGTAAACTAAGGGCTACAATGAAGGGCTAGGAAAACAAGGGAAAGGAGTTACAAGCTGCAGTTGTTTCCATTGAGAATCGCCAAAACAATGCTGTTGGAGTTTGCAGATACAAGGCCATGGGAATAACAGGGAACAAAAAATACTGCCATGGAGATTTTGGAAAACACTCCCCTGGCCCTTGGGTGAAGGGGGGCAGAGCTACAGATAAAATACAAAAGGCAAGCCACCAAAAGCACTGTGCCAAAATGTCCCTTTGTCTTTGTTATGAGCAGATATGTTCAGTGTATCTGCAATTGACCATGTTTTTCCCATTCTGAAGCCTGTGTTTTCCAGTTTATAGTCATTTGATGCACTTGTTGATACTTCTCATTGAACAGCATTGTTTATGTTAGTTGCATTAGCATTTAGTCATGGATATTATGCTGTCTCTTGATTTGAGCTTAGTAAGTTCTCTGATTATTTTTTTTAATTTGGATATAGACATTTCTGTTTCTATATCCTCATTCCCCTTGACATCCTCCTTTTGCTCCTGCCTAAAAAGTTGTTCTTGCAAAGACTGGAGTGAACTGCTACTCTAATTTTCAGACCATGTCTTGGTTGTCTTTGATTTTGTCCACAACCTCACTGTGTAAAATCTTCCTTGTTCATTTCTTCATTTAGAAATTTTAAAATGAAAATCATAGAATCATGGAATCATCATAAAATGAAATATGTCTTCATGATTACCAACTAAAGGAAATCAACTTTTTTTAAGGATATAAAGTTAACATAGAAAATGAGTTTCAAAACTAGGGACTTAATTTCATTTTTATTTAAATCAAAAAACCTTGAATAAGAAGAAAAAGAATACTTTGTATACTACGATCGATATTTATGCATAAAGGTGCTTGAAAGATGTAAAATGCCTAAGAGGGAATATAAAAAAGGGCAATTTAAATAAGTCTTCAGAACTTCAAATAAACATGGATTTGTTTTTAGATTTTATAAGCTGGATGGAATATCTTGGCTGAGAGAAGTGAAAATTTTATCTTTTTATTCCACAGCAAATGGCAGAGAAGTGATAAGCCTGATGTGAAGGAGTTCTGTTCTGTTTTCTCTGTGTGTAGATGTCCATTACTGCAACATTTTGCTTTTCACATGCATAATTCACAAACAACTTCAGGGATTCCGCCAAATCCAAACGTGCCTGTAAAACAAGACAAATTATGAAACAAATAAACAAATGCTGTTTGGTTTTGAGCCAGTGAGAATATTGGGAAGTTTATATTTCAAATGTGATAAATCACAAGAGGGCCAATGAATCTTCTTGAGAACAATATTTTAACTCTGATTTTTATGCAAAATTGTCTGAATACCAGAGCAGTTTTCTCCATTAAAGAAATACACTTCGAAAAGAAGACAAATCAAGCACATTTTTTTTCTTTCCTTTATGAAAAAATTTGCAATCTTACCTCTCATATGATTACCAACAAAATAAAGCTGAATGGAACCTGGAAACCTTTCAGGGTTTGTTTACATATTTGTTGTATATATTTAGATTTTGATTATTTTTTTTTCTAAGGAATTCAGGTATTTAAAATTAGTAAGAAAAACGTAATATAGCAAAGAAGGAGTTCCAACTGCATTTAACATAGGAAGGAAAGTTGTATTTTGTTGTTGTTTTTTTAACACTTTTGACACTTCTCCTAAACTGAGGACTGATTTTTACCATTGAAATCAGAGTACGGGTTGTTTTTTTAATCAGACTCTCTCTGATGGAGAACGGTTTTTGTTTTTTCCCACAAATTTCTTGAGATCAGATGTTTATTTCCAATATTTTTCAGCCCAGAAAGATCTGCGATAATTATTTGAAGAAAACACTATGCTGATGATAGTAAACCTATCTCATCATAAAAATTGATAAAGCAGCATCTAGTATTTTGGACTTTGTCACTGAAAAAAAAACAAACAATGCTGTGACATTAAAGCTGCATTCCAAATAGGGAGATAAAAAATCACATACACAAAAAAACATTATTCCTGACAGCATCCTGTTTCATTATGGTCAAGCTCATTGCCCAAAGTAGATTAATTTGATTTAGGCATTTCAATTCAATTGGAAAACAATATAATACTTCCATTCTTAAAAGTTAGATCTTACTATGATGTTTTTGTAGTTCTTTTTTCACGCTATAAAATATGAGCATAATAATGAACAAATGTAACTAAAACTGATATAAAATCAAGCTTTAACCCATTCTGTACTTGGATTGTATGATGATTTGCCAATTTAAACTAGTCCATTATACCTGTTCAGTAAAAATGTCATTCAAGTAGAATAATCAGGAAAATCTGTCAGGAAGCAAATGCAGAAAAAAAGAGCAGTGATTTTGAACACACGGAAGAGTTGGCACAAAAATTTGTGGCAAAAAAAACACAGAACAAGGACAAAGACAAGCAGGCTTTGTTCATTCTGTTCGCACAAACAGTCTCAGAAGCACAACAGCTTAGCAGGAGCCTCTCAGTACACACAGCGGGGTCCAGCTGGTACCAAGAATGTGCAGCCTCAGAAACCATGTGAGGGGCGGTGCCAGCCCCTTCCACTTCACCCTGAGATTTCCTGAGGGAACCCGAGGCAGAACACTGAGTTACAGCATCTTGCGGTGTGGGACACGGGAGGACAGCCTCTGGAGCACAATGGCACAGCCAGAAATAGTGGGTTTGGGTTTTAAATAGAAGGGAATTGAATATTAAGAGAAAGGAGCGTGCAAAGGGAATTATGCAAAAAAAAACCCCATGAAAGTAGAGAGGTTTAGGGGAAAACATGTGAGGGGAGAATAAGCAAGCTTAGGTGTTTGGTCTGAGTCTCAGCTCCAGTGATGTCAGTGAATGATCTGTCTTGGCTCTGTACTGACTCTTTTCAGAGTATGAAAAGAGATGAGGGAAACTAGGTAATGTCTGAGAAACAAGCACTGAAAGGTAAAGAGATACTTAAAAGAGTTGAATAATCCGTACTTGAAAGTCATGCTGAAAACCTAGGGTATCTGAAAAAGGAACAGAAATAATTTTGGCTTACTAGAGGTAATAACACACTGTGAGCATTAAAATGCAGAGAAATAAGGAAAGATGCTGATCACTACTACTTAGTATTAATGTTATAGAGGTAAGAAGAGAGGTAAAGAATGAAATAGAGAATGAGTAACTGACATCAGCAACTATGAAATATAGATGTTCTAATTGGAAATGGAAGTGAGGAAAAGAAAAGCTAGTTACCAGATAAAGAGGCCTAAATGTGTAGTATTAAGTTTGGGAGTGATGTGAGGTGACCTCACATTTATAGGATAAAAATTGCACATGCAGAATATGTGCCAGAGGGCATGGATATCTGCTGAGAACATGGGCCATCTTCCTGCCTGAAAGTATACGGTGCTAGCAAAAGATGCAAGAATCAAATACAGAAACTGCGTAGAGACTTGAGAGGCAGTAAAGTGAGAACAGATACTGCCTCAATTAAATATATAGGTAGTCTACAAAGTATCTAATGTTGCAAAAAAACCTCTTGATTTTCTCTTGATAGTATAAAGATTAAATAAATATTTGATACAGTACTTAAGGTCTCTTAGATAATTGAAGGGAGGGAAATTAAGTAACAGTCTTCCAAAGCCCCTATTTTGAGAAAACCGTTGGAAATCTGTTTTAAAGAAAGATGCAGTAGGCTAGCACTTAGTTAAAACAGTTTGATAAAGGATATCCATCATGAATTCAGGCAGAAGAGGTCATACTGAACTAATCTGTTTGAGTTCTTTGAAGATATTAGTGGTAGGAAAGATAAGGAGAATTTAGAGAATGTAGCATTCTTACATTTCAAAAAAATAAGACAGGCCTTCACAGCAGAGATAAATGCCTACGGAAAGAACTCTGGAGTAGGAGGTAAATGAAGATGCTGGTAGAAAATTGTATTAAAGCAAGGAAATAAGAACTTTGACTTGCCGAGTTGAATGACATTCCTCTGGTTATTCTGTTTCACGAAAGTTGGAACCAAATATGATATTATTAATTTATAAAATGATTGAAGAAAGAGAATAAAGGTAACTCAACTATTAAATCAGTTGCTCAAAAGTTTAATCATTATGATTAATATTTGTCAGAAACTTATTTGTGTTCACTCTTGGATACACATCTGTTGTTATATGATCATATAACAACTTTCCAGAGCATTTGACTTATTAATGTATAAGGCGTTTATTATTCACATGGCTAGTGGTTTGCTTTACTTGCATTCAGCCTTGAGTGTTACTGATTAAGACCAGTTGAGTTCTGGGTAGAAATAGATTTTTAAGTTTCCTCATTGGCTTTTCCAGGACACTTTTCCATAGCATATGCTGTACTACAATGGAAGAGCAAGTGTTTAGTTTTTCAGTGATGGGAAACTGAAGTACTGAAAAATTGCAGTTGAAAGTGTCTACTTATTTTGCATTACCAATCTGAGGTGACTAGAATGTGACTTTTTGTTGTATTTACTTTATACAACATTTTCTATATTCAAACCTCAACTTTTGTTTACTCAGGCCTCTCTGAAAGTAATGCCTCCTATTTTATGATGTTTGCCCACAACATCGGAGGTGGATGTTGGTGGTATTGCAGTAGAGGTTGAACCTTCCCATCAATATCCTGTTACATTTTTGTTGTCGTGTGACAAGTGGCAGCAGAGGGGCAATCTGATAAATTGGAGTCTGACATGGAAATGCAGATGAAGCAAAAGTGTGCGACTGAATTCTTCCATGCAGAAAAAAATAGCACCCATTCACATTCATCAACCCTTGCTGCACGTTTATGGAGACCAAACAGTAGATGTGAGCACAGTGAGGTGGTGGGTGGTGTGTTCCAGCAGTGGAGATGGCGACACGTGAGACAAGTCACGTTCTGGATGGCCATGCACAGCTGTCACACCGCGAAAATGAAGAGTGTCTCAATGAGCTCATCCACTCAAATCATCAGATTACCACCAGGGAACTGTGTGCAGAGCTTCAATGCACTGGAAACAGTGCTGACAGTGTTGGGATATTGCAAAGTTTGTACCAGGTGGGTCCCATGAATGTTTGCACAGGAACAGATAGAACACTGTATTCAAGTTTGTCAGAACCTATGGAACCAATACAAGGCTGATGGTGACAGTCTCCTGGATTGCATCTGTATCGGTGACAAGATGTGGTGTCAGCACTATGAGCCAGAGTCAAAATGACAATGCATGGAGTAGCAACATGTGAATTCCCCATAGAAGAAAAGGTTTGAGACAAAGCCCTCAGTGAATAAAGTGATGCGTCTTTTGGGATAGGAAAGAGGTGATCCTTCTGGATTTCCTAGTACCTGGAGAAACCATCTACTCTGACCACTACATCGCAACACTGACTAAGTTGAAGGCTCGAACTTAAAGAGTCAGGCCAGAGAAAACGACAACCTTTCTCTTGCAGCATGATAATGCCAGGCCCCATACCAGTTTGAAGACAGTGGAGTGCATTGCCCATCCTGACTGGACTGTCCTACTACACTCATTGTATAGTCCTGGTTTGGTGTCTTCTGAATTCCATCTGTTGGTCTGACAAAAGATGGACTGCATGGACATTTTCCTAGCAATGATATCATCATAGCAGCTGTGAAACAGTGGGTCACCTCTGCTAGTGTAGAATTTTAGAAGCATGGCATGTAGGCTCTTATTCATCACTGACAAAAATGCATGGCTAATGGTAGTGACTTTGTTGAAAAATGTTTTGGGTTTTTGTTTTGTTTTGTTTTGTTTTTTAGCTAAGAATTTGTTCTGTCAAACAGTGTTATTGTGCTCTTTGTATCTGTTGTGGTTTCCACGGAAATAAATAGGAGGTGGTATTTTCAGTGATCTGCGTACTGTAAGACAAAGCAAGGTAAAGAACATGCAGTGTATAATAACTCCCTCTGCAAAGCTTTAAATTTACTTAAATTTACCTTAATTTATATAGTACAGTGTTTGACTGCCTAAACTATGTAGGTATCCTGTGTGTTCATGCATTAAGACTAAACGAAAAGAGTGTAAATTCTAGTTTCCTCAGCAAAGTAGGAAGAAAATAATCTCACTGATTACCGGACTTCAATAAAGGATATGCCAAACATATGCTTTGACATAGACAGATTTCCCTTGCTAAAACCAACAGTATTATAATTAGTTGAACTTGTTTTTTGGTTTAAGTCCCAATTTTGAGTGAGTTGTTTTTTATCTTAATAATAGCATGTTATGTGTCTTTCCTGTATAGATGGCGAAATGTTCTGAAAGTAAATGTGAAGGTACATTTCTCATGGGACGAGAGAGCTGGAAGTGTGCAATCCATTGTACGGGCTTCTGTTACTGAAACTAAGGAGGCAACTGATGGTTAATGTAATTTTATTTATAGATCAATACTAAGGACATAGTTACTTCTTAAGTATTTCCTGGCAGTTGGATAAAATACTGAAGTTCAGGAGTGTACAGAGTCTTCCAAGATCTAGATGGCATTATCTGATTAGCGTGCACAGTCTTTCTGCACTGCCTTCCCCAGGGCCTCTATTTTTCCCTTAACTGAATTCCATTTTTTCCTTAGAAGCTGCTTCTAGCTGAGCTGTAGTTGTAACTATTCCTCATCCAGTTTGCTTTTATTTGACCTAACATTTGATTGCTATCCAGCTTTTTTTCCTACCTTTCTTCCCTATTGAGTTAAGTTCTAGGCCTGTTTCACTTTAACCATCCGGGTGCAATTCTGCGGTCCACTTACAACATCTGACTGCCTCAAGATCTACCAAGAATAATTTACAATTATGAATATGATTAAAAGAAGTCAGGAAACTTACATACTTCACTATGGTTTCAAACTATTTTTCCACTGCATATAGAAAAGATGTTAGGATTTATAACAGTTTAGACTTCCCACTAGAATCCAAACCAAGTAAAGACAATGCTTTGCTGTGCTAGAGGACTATTATCTTTTGGATCCGGGTCCAGTTCACAAGCTGGACAGGATGTCTCACATAGATTCTGTGAGATGCTGAATGAGTAGCAGCACAGCTTTCCTCTTTGCACAGCTTTGTGACTTGCTGTCACTAGTTATATCCATTACTTCTATCACTACTATCTATTTTCTATGAGTAGCAAAGCCTATACAAGACACAGTATAGAGATGATGCATTAAGTTTTTGCCGATGTATTTCTCATTCATACCATCAGTCACCATCTTTGGTCATTAGAATTTCCAAATAGTAGAGTTTATTTGCATTACCAGTTGAAGTGTCTAGAAGAAAAGTTGTACAAAGGCCATTCTGACTAACATTGTTTATGTAGTAGTATTCCATTTAAACCATTTTCAAGCTCCCTGGTTTTCTTAAGTTGAAGTTTGAAGAACAAAATTACATAGATTGCTTAGAGGGGTTATTATACTTAGATCTGGCAGACTTAAAAGAACTTTTGTTTATTCTAAACAGGTTTTTTTTTTTAAAGTATGTGATGTCTTTGCCTGACTGGTCTTACTGAAGCTGAGCTTTTCATGAAGCCATGAATACATACATAGTTGTATGGTATAGGGAGCAGAGTGTAGTTAGGCCTTGGTTTTCTTTTCTTCACTGTGATAGGCAAACATATATAAGGGAGTGCAAGAGGGTTTTTTGTAAGATTGGCTGAAGGGAAGCCTACTAAAGGCAAGAAAGCAGAGTACAGAAAAGCAGCAGTACTCTTCTATTTTCCCTGCCAGAATGATGAATAACCATTGTGGAAAAATCACACTAATTTCTCTTGGTATCAGTGTAGTCCACTTGAGTAAGAAAAGCTTTCAAGTGAGGAAGACAGAGAACTGAGTACTTCAGAGTTTTTTGTGATAATTTTGGTTCATACGCAATTGAAGCCCATAAAGAGATGTGTAAAAAAATTCTCACAAGTCTTTACGATCTTCATTTATTCATTCAGGTATCTGATGGAGAGAGAAAAAAAAAAGCAGATAAAAACCACAGATCATTTTTCTTTATGTAAAATTTCCCATTGAAGTAGTATTAACTGTTACAGTAGTAGATGCTAAGACTGGTAAGGAGTAGCATTTCCCATTAATATCTCCTGTCAGAATTTTTTGAAATTCTTCCTTGAATCTGATAACTATTATGCTTAATTTGTATCTAATGCTATTGCTTTGCAAGGGGGAAAAAACTTTTGCCTTGTGATGATGGTACAACCAGTGGCACAGGTTGCCCAGAGAGGCTGTGGAGTCTCCTCCTTGGAGATCTCCAAAAGCTGCCTGGGCACCCTGCTCTGAATGTGCCTGCTGGAGAATGGGTTGGAATAGATGGACCCAGAGGGCCCTGCCAGCCTCAACCATCCTGTGATTTTGTAGAGAGTTACAAAAATCACTTCAGGTACTGCTGATTCCCAAAATGGAATGTAGCACTTTTGCTTCACAATTTTTGAAGTGGATATTATAACAGTCTCTAAATTTAGAAAGAGCTATGAAATTAATCATTGCTAGAAATATTTTTTTTCTTTATTGAAGAAAGAGCAAACAATAACTTCTGTTTCACAAAGCCAGTAACACATTTTCTGATTACTGTTTCTCCTGTTTTTCCTGCATACTTTGTATAAATAGGCCTATCGTTATGGGATTTAACCACATTCAGGTTCTACAATAACAACATGCTACTGATTCTTATTTCCAAGAAAACCTGAATATTGCATCATCATCTTCCGCTCTGAAGCCCAGGCCTGGCCAGAAGAAAGCAGTATATTTAGTGTTTTGCTGGTTAGTCTCTGTTCTGTTTAACTCAGTAGAAATGTTGCACCTTCCCTGTCACTGCCCCTTGCGGTAAGTCTCCTTGGATTGCAACATCTAGAGGAAAAAGACTCTCTTTCATAATTTGAATTCAATCTGGCAAACCTGAACCCTGATTTTAACTGAAGTGCTCTGGCTTTCATAAAATACAAATTGTTTATTACAATGCTATTATTATGTCAGTACAGGATGAGCAGAAGATAAAAACGTAAATCAAACTGAGTATTTTTGTAATTTTTTGCTTGCTTATGAATTTGATTTCATCTAATTGCTGCTTGTGTTGATACTGGTTTTAAGAATACAAATAATTTCACCTTGAAGCTTCAAGTATGAAAGAGATACCCTCCTCTTAACTAACATCTACTTTATATATTCTGTTCAAAAATTTTTGTCTTATCCCTTTTAAATTGTTTTTCTATTGTGGCAGTGAGTTCTGCTTTTAGAGAGATTCCATAAAAACACGAAAAAAAACCACAGAAATACAGGCATGGATTCTTGTTGTTGTGAGGAAACATTGGGAATTTGAAAGACTTGAAGATGCTGTAGTAACTGAATCTATAAATTCTGATGTGTTTATTTCTGGGGGTTGTGTCAGATGAAAAATAAGACTGTTAAGTTATTTTTGAGTGGACATATGGCCAGGTACTCAAAGTATTCGCTAAGGCTGAATAAATCAGTTAAGTATTATGAGAGCTCCCATGTTGGACTTCTTATAATTTATTTCAAGTTTAGCTGCTAAATGACATTTGATTTTCCAGCTGCTTCTATCATGTCACCACAATTCTGTTACATCTCATCCTTTTTGTTTTGCCCCTGACTTTTAAGCTACACACGTGAAATTCGGTACGAGTTGTAGTTGCATGCATGTTATTGGAGAACAGTGGTCAACATTGGTTCTGTCAGTCTTTTCAAAAGTCCCTAGTATTACTGGTTCTAAATTTGTAGAAAATATAGATATGTGTAGAATGTGTGTGTGTGTATATATGTATATATACTGATATAATGTTTTTCTTTAATACACTCTTTCCTATTGTTTATTACCTGTCTAAAGATTGCTTTTAAAGAGGATGAAGTGACTCTTATTTCATTCAGAAAAGTCCAAATTTAGCAGTATTTGGAGCCAGACTCAGTTCTTGGGAACCACCTATGGACCTATTTGATTCAAATGCCTTTTTTCTTGTCCTTGCTAACCATCCTGACTTACACAAGCCAGCTCCTTCTTCATGAAAAGGTGGGAGTGTATGATAGAGAATTCTGTGCTGTGGTCAGTGATTAGACCGTTTTATACTTGCCAGCTTTTCCTTAACTTAGTACAGTGGTTCCTGAAGTTCACATCTATATTTAAATACTTCTTCCTTTGCCATTTTGTAATCTGCTCTTATGTTAGTCAGGGGAACTGAAATTCCTGATGTTATGGTCATTCTGAATTAATACCGCATTAAAAAAGCAGTGAGAATTGCCGTGATGGGAGTACTTGTATATTTGTTTGAAAACTTGGAATCTAACATGAATTAGATTTCCAAGTGTATTAAGTATTTAGTGTGCAGAAAATGTCTTAGAACGTTAAGCTGATAAAATTTAACCTTGGTAATCTTTAAATCTTTTTATTCTCTCCATGTATGATGTACATGATATTTATTGGAACATCATCTTACAAAATGTTCATCTAAAAAGCTTTAAAGTGGCACTCGTGTTTGGGTCATCAAAGAGATTTTGAGTCATTGAAAGATCGTTTTGAGGATTTTGACAGTTTGTATGTGAATTTTTTTAAATATTGAGTTCTTTGCTGTCACATGAGTGAAAGCAGTATTTATGTTAAGTTATATTACAGTGTTTAAACTCAGTGAAAATTTTCAGTCACATCACCATTTTGATGAGTCAGGCTTTGCTGAAATATTTTTCTTCAGTCAGAAGACAGTGCTGTTAAATAGGTTTGTCTGCAGTAATCATCCATCTTGAGTCATTGCAAGTCTATTTATTTCAATAATAATTAACTATTGAGCAGGCTATAGGGTAGGGTTTGTGGGATTTGGTTCTCTTGGGGAGGGAGGGGAGAGAAGAAGCCGAAGGAGAAGCCTTGGACTTGAGTTGCAATTCTCAAATGTTTTCATAGAGATGGTATTTAATTTACTGCTTTACACTGTGTGTAGATCTTAAGATGGATTTTTTTCTGTCCTGAAAAACATGTAAAAAGCATCTAATTTCCCTTATTTGTCATTTTTCTTCAGTAAAATCAGGAAGATATCTTTGCCGAATTCAGACTGCACCTCTGTGCATTGACTCATGAGAAATGAATGTCACATCTGATATTCATTCTGTTTTGTACTTCACAATTTATTCAGGTTGTTAAAGTTCTGGAATTCATTGCTAGTCCTCTGGTTCTTCATATAATCACAGGACAAAAAGAATGACCTCTATGGGTGATTTCATTTTATTGTTGTTTTCTACATGGGTTGATGATGGCAGCCCATGGGGCTGAGACACTAAAGCTTAAACTGTAAGGCTCTCTTCAAGGATGAAGCAGTAAAAAGAGAGGGAGGTGGTTTTTTTTTTCTTTCTTTCTTTTTTTTCTTTTATAAATAAGGAAAATGGTTAGTTTTGATGAGTTTTAGCAGTGAAACTGATGAGCTGGAAACCTTCAGTCAGGTGAGAGAGCCGTCTTCTCCCGTCAATTTTTGGAGGCTGCCTGATGGAATATGTCTATTTAAATAGGAACTGAGAGAGTAGCAGAAAGATTTTATTGATATGTCATCTTTGTGTTATAAAAGAAACTCTTCCTGAGGTTGAAAAGACTATTTGCCTCTAGGAAGCCTTTGGAAAATAAGGTTTTTCTTTCTTTTTTTTTTCCTTTTTTAATAGAGAACATCTTTACAAATACTAGAAAGGAAACTGATTCTTTTCAGCATTTCCAATTTTGATTTTACAAAACGATTAGCTCAATAACTGCCTGAAGCATGAAATCAAATTATTTTTCCGTATTTCAGGAAAGTGTAATGATATTTATTTCAAAATACATTTTTAGGAAGAAGTTGTTTGAATGTTACTCCTTTCCCTGCTAAAGGAGAACTAAAGCTAACGTTAGTATGAAGAGCTACAACTGCTTAAAAAAAAATGAATAGAAAAAGGCAGAAAACCTAGACAGTACTCAATTGGTGGAAGCATCACTTCATGATATACTCGTAAATGAGAAAGATTGACCAGATCTTAAAATCAAGTAAAAACAAAACTAAAAACAACAGAAAAAATACACAATAGTAATTAATCCATCAGTAGCACGTCATCTTTTTCTATTGATAGAAAATAAAACATTTCAAGGCCAGACATCTATTCTTCCTCACCTCATGAATTAGATGTCAAAATCTTCATTTGTGTAGACCTGCAATTCCATATCTTTGGAGAAAGAAAGGGAAGTGAACCTCTAGATTAAGTAGGAGGCAGAACAATGAGCATGGCTTCAGAGATATTAAAATCCGTGGACATCGGTGCACAATTCAAATGTGCAGAAAGTCATTCAGAATTAAGAAGCAAAAATGATATTACAAGTTTGCATGCACATGGTGATCAGTTGAATAAAAGTTGTGCTGTAAATGCATATAAAACCCCTGAACAGTGCATATTTTTCAATGATCAGTTCAACTGAAGGAAATGCTTGTGCTTGTAACTGCACACCAGCTCCATAGAAGAGACCATGGGCAGGTTTTGCAATAGGTTACTCGTGTTCAGTTCCTGCAGTGCTCATTGCTGCCCACTGTTATTTCAGTATCGAAGAGAAGTGCACTCAACAAATTAATATCTGTATAACCTTTTTTTCAAAGCTTTCACTTTTTGTTGGCAGTGCGCTTCACAAGGACACTACCAGTGTTTAAATAAGGATTTTTTTTCTGTTTATTTCTGTTATTACTTACATCTGCTTGTGCAAATATTTAAATAACTGAGTTTTATTTACATGGGAAAACTTTGCCAGCTGCTAAATATTGAAATGACTGGAATTGGTGTTCTCTTTTTCTGTAGTTGGGAAGAAAAGGTTTGTTTCAATAATTTTCCATGCATAGAGTTCTTCTTGTGACCAAGACCAGTATTCTAAAAGCTGGTCAAAATTTACCTAACTGCTTGCCTTGTCAAAGGGCATGTGTGATGGGAATCAATTAAATGTGTTTTATTTTGGGAATGGTGGTCTATTTTTGTCAGGTTTTTTTCAAATCTATCTAATTTATTGGCAAAAAGGGAGAAATGTACCAGCAAGCCAGGAAACTTGAGAGTTTCCCTGCTGTGCTTAATATAGGAGCAGTTCTCGCTCCATGGGGGCACTTCATTTTCTGCTAGCTAATGTCCACATGGTGTTTTTTTTCATTTAGCGCAGAAGATATTTTTAAAACCTTCTGCAGACCCCCATTAACAATTGCAGTAAATCTTCTGAGCTCATGCTAGAAGTAAAACATTTACTTAAGTGCTTCCTTGAATCTGAGCCTTACATGCTGGCCCTGAAAATAGGGATTCTAATTTTACACCTGCAGAAGATAGTGTTGTAGATGGAGGCTGCAATGATGCTTAAAAATAAGGGAATTATTTTATAAATAAGTCACTTCTGTTACAAAAGTAAGGAGCAAAGACAGTGCTGCTTTGGCCCAATCACTTCGGTACTGAGTAATTTCACGTGAAAAGTCTTGGATTCTCCTGTAGTATTTCTGTACCCCCTCTCAGGTGAAGAACAGCCTCACTTCCTCTGCTGTGTCATTAACTCTCATTCGCAGAGAATTTTTTTCTAGGTAGTAAGAATTAAGTTCAAACATTATCTAATAATATTTGTTTTCCTGGGGAGCTTTTCTTAACTGGAGTATCTTGTAAACCTGGAAAAGGGAATTTCCTCCTTAAAGGCCTTGTAAACACCTTTAATGTTATAACAATTTTAAGTTTCATGCTATTTTCTGGTATCAAGCTATAGACTTGGCCAGTTCTTACCTGTAATAGTATTCCCTGATGGTTACATTCAAATCTCTTAAATATATATACATATATTAGATAATTTCAATTTTTCTCTCTGTCCATTTTCTTAAAAAGGTTTCTGTGTGAGGTGGGAATAGTCTTTCCTTCCTGGTAAGAGAAAACTGTCCCCCTGCAAGGAAACTGAAACTATAGAGTTGTAAACTCCCTTCATATCTTCATTTCAGACGTCTTTCCCAGATCCCTTTCAAGTAGAATTATCTTGCTTATTACTTGTGATTATAACGTATGCATATTTTCAAACCCAAGTCTAGTGATTTTTCTCTTACACAGGATCTCATAAATTGCAGGAGCGTGACAGTAATTAACTTGTGTATGTGTAAAATTAGTGAATGGTGTTTTCAGTAATATCTTTTCTAATTTGATTTGAAAAGTATAATTATTTCATAAAAGATATTTCAAGTAGCCTGTGGAACTGTCCATGTGTGTTGATTTCCTGTTACGTACGATCACACTTTTAAACTGACTGTGTTAAAATGTCTTGCTTGAAATGTCTTCTGATCTGCGGTGAAGCAGTTTCTCAGTTCCTGACTGGCCACTCTATTGCCTGAAGTCCCTCTGGATTCCTGATAATGACAGTAGACAATATTCTTCATCTTCTAATCAGTAAGGTGCCAATTCAGAATACAATTGGAAGCATTAGTTTATACTTCTACTCTTAAATCCCAGTCAAGCCAATTTAAACCATGTTTAAATGCTTTGCTGCTGATAAATGTGTACCACATCTCCTTGCATCTTCACAGGCTGAGAGAGCTGGGGCTGTTCAGCCTGGAGGAGAGAAGACTCCTGGGACACCTGAGAGGAGCCTCTCAGTATCTAAAGGGGGGCTGTAAGAAAGAAGGGGACAGACTCTTCAGCAGGGTCTGTTGTGACAGGACAAGGGGAAATGGTTTCAAACTGGAAGAGAGGAGATTTAGACTGGATACAAGGAAGAAGTTTTTTACAGTGAGGGTGGTGAAGCACTGGCACAGGATGCTCAGAGAAGTGGTGGAAGCCCCATCCCTGGAGACATTCAAGGTTAGGCTGGACTGGGCTCTAAGCACCTGATCTCTCTGTAGGTGTCTCTGTTCATTTCAGGAGAGTTGGACCAGATGATCTGTAATGGTCCCTTCCAACTCAAACCATTCTATGATTCTGTGATTGTAGCAAGGATAACTGATCCCTTTTCTGATACAAGAAAGGGTCAGCGTATTGCCAGTCCGAGCAAGTTTTTCCCTGCAGTAATAACTCTTCTTTACAGTCCATTATTTAAAGCTACTTTCTGGATTTTTAATTGGCAGTACAGGTACATTGGCTAAGTAACTGACCTCAGCTAGGGAGAACAAAATCTATGTAGGGGGCTCCTATTAGATTTTCAGTTTTGGAGGAATTTTGGTGCTTCAGCTTTGTAAACTGACCAGCAAACTCATTTATGTACCTGTGTAGACATATACTAGTGTCTTATTTCTTTTGGTGGAAAAGAGTGGAATAATATACAAGCTAATGTATTATAAAGGAACTTAATACACTAGGCTAAGAATCAACATTTTCTGAGTTATTTAGGTATTGTCACGTAACATGAAAATGCCAAAAGTATTACTTTTTCAACTAATACTTGAGTAAGCATATTCATGATTTAATGGATTTAATATCCTAAACTGCAACCTAACACTGAATCATAAGCCTTATCAGATGCAGAGAATATTACCTTTTTCTGAAGGAAAATCACAAGATCGTGTGATCCATAGGAGTTGGAAGCAACCTCTAGAGATCATCTACTCAAATTCCCGGTGAAAGCATTTCCTAGAGTGGGTTCCACAAGAAAGTGTCCAGATGGGTTTTGTATATCTCCAGAGAAGGAGACTCCTCAGCCTCTCTGGGAATGAAGTAGAATGAATTAGATTGAAAAGAAGCATTTTGCCAGTGCTGAAATTTAGATAAGATCCTTGTTTTTCTTTCTCTGCTTTGAAGGTAGTGCTAAAAGAATAGTAATTGTTTACAATGATGCTCTCTATTTGCCCTCTTCATTTGCAGTCTATGTTGGCTTCCAATCAGAAGCCATCAGTCTAGCAGCTGCTCACTTCAGTAAGCACAGGGAAGTCATCTCCTGAGAGGCTGGTGTGATTTCCTTTAACAGCAGGGGTTAATTTGAGCTAATATATTTAATGCAATTTAAGACTATCTGATCTGGTTGAAATATAGCACAAGTATAACTTCTTTGTTTTCCAATCATTTGCAAGTGAGTGCCCTTGCATTTCTCCACCTGAATACTTTAAATGTAATGGATGAATATTAATGAAAGCTTCTAATGAATTTAGATCATGGTATGTGTTTGATCATTAGATTATGTCTTTGAAAAAACTTCAGTTAAAACAATGAAAATGAATTATGTGCTGAAACTAGATCCTAAATTTATGTGTAATAGGTTCATTTCTTTGTTAGAAAGCCATTGTGTTTCACAAAACAAGTATTATTATGCTGTAGAAATATGTTTTTGTAAAGGATTTACTGAGAACTGTCAACAAAGTTCCTTTCTGCTTAAATTAGTTTTATTGCAGTTGTTAATGTTCAGCTGCAATTGCTTCTGAACGAAAAAAGTAACTGTCATGAATTTTTAACCACGTTAAAAAGGTAGCTGAAAATTTATATGGTAGATTAAATCTGTCTCCTCACAAAAGGAAATGAAAATGCTGCCTTTGTGCCTGTTCCTACCATGTTTATTTGCTGTGCGTTATACCTTATTCCCAACTAAAGCTCTAGCGGTGACAATTACCTTTATAAATGAAGATGATAGGGTTTGTTCTTAAAATAAATGAGTAATTCTTCCAGTGGTTCAGAAAGCTGAATGTACCGGTGTCATTTTATCCTGACATAACAGTTTGCTTTAGAAAAAACAACAGCAAACAAATCTTTCCATTCATCATCTTGAAGGACTGGATTAAACTACACTTATTTTCATATTTCTTACTCTTTATTCCTGGGTTAAATTCATAGATAAGTAATAGGTTTACGACAATTTAGAATGAACTTCCTAATTTTTGCATGAATGGAGCAGTAAGTTCGTTAGTCTTTCCAAATAAGATAAGTCCTTTCAATTACTGTTGCAGTTAAAGTTTCATGAGATCAGCAGGACTTTTTTGGATACTTTTCAGTGCAGACATTTTGTTCCAGCAGGAAATAATGTCTGTATTTGAAACACTAAAAGAAACCAGGTAATCCCACAATAGGATACATTCTAGTAATACTGTCCATGTGTCTCTTTTTTGTTTTGACAAAATGTGCCAGACTTACGTATTCTATTAAGGAGGTTATTTTCATTGTCTTTCATTGATTCATCTCTTAATTTAAGTTTTCATATTATGGAGAGGAGGATCCAAAGCAAAGCACACATTCTTCCAACTGTATGATATTTTTTACTACTTATTTTCTATTAAGCAGAAAAGAAAGATTAAATGGGAATGTCTGTCTCTGTGTCCAACTCCATTTTTGTATTTGTTCACTATGACAAAGAAGAAATAACTCAAATTTCCTAGGGCATCACAAACTATCACGTCTTTCCTTTAGTGACTGGATTGTCTTGCCTGAATTCACTTAGCCAAATTCCTATTGGAACAATTTCTAAATCAAATAAGTAAATAAAATCATTTTATTGTTAAGAGAAACTGTGGATAAACCGTAAAGATTACAAAGTTCTGCAAAAAGTTGTCGTGAACATCAGAAAGCAAGGATTAATGTACAGCTTGCAACATAAGAAATCCAGGCATAATTACTGCATCAGTACAGATGTGCTTCCCTGGTTAGAAAACATAATTCTCTAACTTGTTAGGAAGAATGCTGGAGGAAGAGAAAGAATTGTAGTTTGCCAGATGCCTTGAAACCTTAACCTGTTTTCCTCAAAGCTTACTGGTACACCAGGCACATGCCTAAAATTTACTGCTAGGCACTGACTGGACTTTGGCTACACAGTCTGCATTGTGCACCCCTGCAAACTTGACCATCCCTAGGAATATGACAACATCACAAAGGAGTAGGCAAGCATCCGTAGCCACTTGGATCAATCCTGCTTGGATTACAAGCAGTCACGTGTCACACACCAGCCTGCTCTGAAGTGAACTCCGAGTGACAGTACAAGTCACACAAGCAAGCCAGGATCAGTGAGCTTACTGACAGCGAGGCCAACAACTTTATGGAGTCTTGAATACCTAAACCAAAAGAGGACCTAAAACCTTTTTACTAGGACTCCCATCATTGTCCTTATGAACTCCTGCCTTAATTTTCTTAGGAGAGTTTAAATTTCCAGGTAACATGATTCCTAGTACTTAAGTATGGGATAAAATATATGTAAATATATGTTAAAGTTTCAGTAGTAGCCATTTCTTTAGTGTGAGATTTCAAGAAGTCTTTTTCATTGGTACTGGAGCTTTATTTTTCCTGTGCCATTCTGCCTTGATCCCTTTTGCAACCCCTTTCCATCCTGTTCTGTCTGCCTTTTATCCCTTTAGATGTTTGGGAGGGTTAAATGAGTATCTCCATAAACTGTTCAGAAATATGAACACTTACAACGTGTATTAAAGTATATCAAAAATGGTCATCTGGTAGAGTCTTCTGTGTGTTGGAGCTTCCTGTGTGGCAGCTGCAGTCCCCATCTTGAGCAGCTGTTGCTCATTCTACTGAAAATGGATGTTGACAGAGCATCCGTTGAAGAGCTGCCCATGCAGAAATGTATCCTAATCCTAAAAATTCCCGTGCATCTCGCCAAGAAAAAACCCAGCCCACTGCCCATTCCATTTTCTGCACTTAGCTCTGGATTCTTTGTGTCCAATTAGGCAGGCTTCCTAGGCAATCCACTAGGTTTCTCCTTGGAAAATATTCCTCACCAGAGGTTCCAGTTAAACTGCTGTACCCTATTGAGAACCCAGTTTAACAGTCACAGTGCTGTGGGAGCAGTCTTTCTTTTTCTGCCAGCCATTCTCTTCAAATTAAAAGTACTAGTCAAACTGCTGTTTTTCCCGTCTCTGACTGATCTTCTATTTCACAAGATTCAAATGCTTCTTTTGGCTAACAGCCCAAAAGCAGACTGTGTAGGAGCAGAAGCTGAATTCTCCATCCTCCTTCCCACCCCGTAGTCCGGGGCTGGGATTTTGTCATTACCAGAAGGCCATAGGCTTAGTCCTGACCTGGCAGCAGAGGATGTCAGGATGTCTGGTGGCAACCTCATCCTGGTGGGCAGGGGACTGTTGCCTCCTGCCGCTGGCTTTGCTCTGGGAGCCTGGGCCAGAGGCTGGCACCTTGCATGGTCCCTGCAGGACAGCCAGTCATCCCCACTGGGAACAGGGTTGGGAAGACAGCCTGTGGCTCCTGGGCTGGGCCTGGAACTTGGGAAGGAAGTGAGTTGGGGTAGCAAAACGTAGGGAAACAGCCCCAAGGGCACTCCAAGACTGAAGAGGAAGAAATCATCATGAAAACCATACTGCTCTCTGAAACTTGTCAGTCTTAGGACTCAGAGGGACACTGAAAGGGTGACAAAAGCATAAAGTTTTCTTTAGACTTTCAGGTTGTTAAAACATTAAATGGACTAGCAATGCTTGGAATGTGCTGTCCCCCACTATTGCATGTACAGCTCCAACAGCTGGGGACATAGCTGGTGGCATCCAGCTCAGGTGGAGCAGGGCTGACACTGAAGTTGACTCTCCTAATGTGACCTGGTTTTACCTAACAGGACACGTCGCAGCTGGAGGGGGATGAATTTCCAGTGTGGGCCATATTCCCGGTAGTATCGAACCAAATAACTGTAGCGGAGCTTTCAAATGTGGCATTTTTGCTGTTACACTTTGGGCTCCCATTTTTGGATACAATAAGACATTCAAAACTATCTGCAACATGCTGCTGCATGGCATGATCCAATCTACATTTGGATGGTAGCAAAAAATTCCACTACAGATTTTAAACAATATGGCAATCTGTTAATTTAAACAAAACAGATGTTAGCTAGACCACAGAATGGATCCAGAAGTTCTAGTTTTCCTCATAGGCAGCAAAAGTGACCTACCATATATCTCTTCTCCTAGCTTTATTCCAGAGAAAAGCCCCAAAACTTCAGTGTTTAGATTTTGCCTGAGCATTTGTTTGGAAGCAAATTTGAGCTTTTTTTAATTCATGGAATTAGTTACTGAAGATACTGCTATCATAGCTACATCAGGATAGCTATCAAGACTAGAATTCTTTCTGTCTTTTCTTCCTCTTACATTTACATTTTTTTGTTGTTGTTGTTCTGGTAAGTTGCAGTGATGAGTAGCTGCAGCTCCTCAAAGTGGAGGAAGTTCCAGCAGGAATGAGATCTGTATGCCACCATTCCTGCAGCTGTTTGTTTTCTTTTCTGAAGATGAGATTTCAAGTGACCTGTATCCTATCTTGGTTAGGGTGACATGACATATCACCTGTTCAGGAGGAAGCCGTGCTTCATTAACTTAGTGTCTTTTTTGATTATGAACTTCATTTACTATTTTAGTAATTATTTCCCAAGAGCTACTTCACTGTTGTATGGAATCTGTTCTGAATTAATCTGCTGAAAAAAGGCAGTTCTAATTGCTTTAACATTTCAACAATCTATGCAGTGGTTCCATTTAAAAAGTTCATTCAAATTTATAATTATTACCACTTCAATAAATATTCTCTATTTTGTGCACTTACAATGAGGAAATGCCATTGGAACTGATAAAAGTGTTAACACTTCTAGCATGCTTGAACTGTAAGCAACTATCTAGATTAAAACAATTACTTGTTAGAGCATTTTAACACAAGGTAATCTATTTGGATGCAAAAATTTGTCCTTAGGATGTATGGGATAATAAGATACAGTTTTCATATTTTAGTAGATAATGTCGTAGTAATTTTCTTTTAAGTACCTGTGTTTCCTGTGTATGTTTCACTGTTCCCACTGACAAAACTTTAATTGACTTAAATGGAATTACCTCCTTTCTGGGATAGAAACTCCTGTAAGAAAAGTCTCTGCTACTTTATCATTCTAGTGCATCCCTCCAATTCCTGTGTAAGCTGATGAGGGCTCTACTGTGGTAGAACAGTCAGAAGACACAATAGTTAATTCCAGCATTTCCTAATTCTTTTTTTTTTTTTTTTCCCTTGCTCATTTTTAGCAGCTAGATTTGTGGCTGTAGAAATTGACTGTTTTTTGCTGTTAAGTTAACCTTCTCTCTTCAATCATGCAGGACTCTTGCCTAAAAATCGGCCTTGTAGTCTAGCTTTATAACCAGATTTTATTCATCCTGCAATATGCCACTAATGTGAAGTAAAATATGCACTGGCCTTTTTCATGATGTAAATAGGGAATTAGGGAATTTGCTGTATGTAAGGCCTTACCAAGATATAGGTACATTTATTGTATGCTTCAATAGCAAATATTTCATCCAGGGAATAAGGAGTAAGAAGAAGTAGTAAACCTTAACATTGACAGAGAGCCTGACTGCGAAACAGAAGAACATGATAATCAGCTGTGATATTGAACATACAGTTTTATGCAAAAATAGTTGATCTCAATATGAAATATAATCATTCTGTTAATATTTACAGACAATTTTACTCAGCTGTCCACTTCTATTCACATAACGCAGGATGCCTTGAATTCTACCCACTAAGGTGCAAACAAATAAACAATTCATCCTTATCACGAGAAAAATAAGATTAATTGCATTTGCTTTCCATCCTACCATTCCCTAGCAACAGTATCTTCAAGTCATGTTTTGTCCATCCAAAAGCAAATAAACTGTTTCACTGTTGTCCAAGACTAATTCAGTATCTTTTTTCATTTGCTTGTTTAATTGGTTTGTTAACAGTTTCAGCAGATGACATTATGTGACAGTTTCCTGAGGAGTCACATTTTCAAAAAAGATTTAGATTATTACAGTGAGAAAGAGTCTTTCTGCTTTAGGTATATTTGGTAATGTATTTTTTCTTTAATTTTTGCTTTAAAAGAGAAACACTAGCAATATTCAATGGTGTTTTCAGCTGAATCTTCATTATTTGACAGAAATTTCTCACTGCATTTTTAGTATGTATAGTGTAGACTGTTATTGTGAATGTTTTATGAATCAAAACTTGGATCTCTAACACGTTGTAAATACAGTGTTCATATAAGGGTTAATGTCTGTTCCATTAAGCTGGTTTACTGTGAGGAAAAAAAAATTGTGTTTTGTACTGTTTTCTTGCTCCCAAAGGTGGAACAAAGATAAATAACAATATTTTTGTAAGAAATCGTACTACAAAAGAGGTCTCAAAGGAAAGCTGGTGTGGTGTACACCATTCTTCTTAAGCGATTTTGGTTGGAATAGGGAACAGCTGTATTTATAGGTCCTTCATCTTGTGCATATTAGGTGGGTGGGCAGGCATTGGACAATTCCTGTAATGTATATGTGGCAAGCTGGGCATGACGAGAGGAGTGCTGTAGAACAAAAGTACTTTATTTTATAAAGTGTGTTAAAGGTTTTTAGTTTGGTTTGTTCTAAACAATCATTTTCACACTCTTCTACCATCATAAGGGTAAAATATTCCACATATAATACCCCAGACAGTGGTTGTCTAAGTATTTTCAAAACATTTAGTTCATAGACAGCTTACATCACTCTTCTGGTGTAGTCAGTTTATTTCGTAAATTATTGCTTAGCAGTCACAAATATAAAGGGAAGACACTAATAACAAAATATTAAAAATGTGTTATGGAAGAGGTGACTTTAGCTTCCAGAGAAGTGTTGCTGCTTGATGTAAATGCGTGCAGCAATGCCTCTTCATGCTTCATTCACTCTAAATGTCTATACTTTAACCTCCAACTTTGTATACTGATGCTTGCTAAAGTTACTTCAAGACAGAGGATGGGACGCATACAATGTCTTTGCTAAACTTTAATATCTTCGTAATACTTTCTGTACTCACAAATTCACTCAAATTTCCCTTGACTGAAGAAAAGTGTAGTATTCTGGAAATACCTTCTGCAGATAATTAGCAGGCACTCTGGGGGAAATGAGTTATTAAGAAAAACTTAAGCCGCAAAAATGTCTCTTAATAAAGATAAACCCCAACAAGTTCACTGCATTTTGTCTTCTCTGATGAGAGCTTATTTTTCTGAATATCCACCATCATAGGCCAGACAGAATTTTGTGGTAGTCTATTACTGATACTACTGCAATCTACAATTACCATGCCAAACCTAGATATCAAAGTAATCAAGAGTGAAAAGGACCCAGAGGTCCTGGTGGACTCCAAAGTTAACATGAGCCAGCAGTGCGACCTCGCAACATGGGTGTCCAACCTTTTGGCTTGCCTGGGCGACACTGAGTAAAAAGGAATTGTCTTGGGCCACGTAAACATAAGTTGCTCTGAAAGAAATGCCTCCTATTGATTTTCATGGAAACTACAACAGATACAAAGAGCACAATAAGGCTATTTGATAAAGCAAATTCTCAGCTACAAAACACTGTTTTTCAGCATAGTCACCACCATTAGCTGTGCGTTTTCACCAGCAATGAACAAGAGCCTGCATGCTGTGCTCATAAAAATTTGTACCAGCGGATGTGACCCACTGTCACCAGTGTTGAAGCACACCACCCACCGCCTCACTGTGCTCACATCCACTGTCTGGTCTCCATAAACATTCAATGTCAATGAGTGCCACTTTCTCCCTGTGGAGGAATTCCATGACACACCTTTGCTCAATCCACGCTTCCATGTCAGACACCATTTTGTCCAGCTGCTCCTCTGCTGCCATCTGTTTCACAGCAACAACATGTAATGGGATATTGGTGGGAAGGTTCAGCCTCTACTGCCATACCACCAGCATGTACTTCTGATGTTGTGAGCCAGCATAACAAAGTAGGAGACATTACTTTCAGAGCAGCTCTTGTAAAATATACAGTATCATTAATATATAAAAAAAACCAAAGTATTTTAACTTTTAATTTTTTTTCTTAAAAAAATAGAGGAACAGAAACACAGAACTAGTGGGATTTTTGACCTTGCTTTTGTGAAACTAATGCACCAGGCTGGTTTGATGGCAGTGGTTTCAATTCTCAGTGAGACCTCCAGGTGTTTCTCAGAGATTTTTGATGAAATTTTACTCTTCCTGTACTCCATCCTTGACAATTGTTCACAAATGTGTGCACTGCCAAAAAGCAGTGACATGAATAAGGCATGGTTGTGAAGTGAAGGATATTTTTCTCTGGTAAGAGAGGGATTATGAAATTCTGGTAAGAGACATGATCAGATTTTTGAGTTGAATATCTGCTTGCAACTCTATACATGCCATTTGAAAATTTGCTGGTCATTTATTTATATCAACTGAAAGTGGTGTTAGAAACATTGATGATTTTTTTGGCAATCTTGAAACCTTCTCTCAATTTTGTTTATCAAACCAGAAAGCATGGCTGCATATTCTTCTCTGTCCAGAGCACAATGTTAAGCCAATGTATCAAAATCCATAAACTTATTTGCCACCATTTGAGTCAGCACTGCGCAGCACTGCCCTCCCCGTGCCCTGGGTCAACACAGTGTTAACAGTGCACTGATGGTTTGGTAGTTGCTGAGTGATGGGTGTGTGCCTGTGGCCACTCTGCAAGGAAGAGCTGCTGGGGGTAGTGGACAGGCCGCATTGCAAGCTGTGCTGGGCCACGTGTTGGATGTGTCTGCCTCACAATTAACAAGGCTGATGGCATCCTGAGCTTCATTAGGAGTGCTGCCAGCAGGTGAAGGGAGATGGTCCCTCCCCTCTATTCAGCACCGGTGAGGCTGCACCTGGTGTGTTGGGTCCAGCTCTTGGTACCTCAGTACAAGAGAGACTTGAGCATACTGGAGAGAGTTCAGGAAAGGTCTATGATGACAGTGCAGGGCATGGAGCGAGGGGCCTGTGAGGAGACTGTGGGAGAGCTGGGCCCATTCAGCCTGGAGATGGCTCAAGGGGTAGATTACCAATGTCTATAAATACCTGAAGGGAGGATGCAAAGAGGTCAGGACCAGGCTCTTTTCAGTGGTGCCCCATGTCAGGACAAGATGCATTGGGCACAACCTCTTTTTTATGATCAGCACAATTTAGGTGGCCTATATTCCAGGCACATAAGCAAAACCGTAAAGCATGCCGTTAAGTCAAAGTCATGATCTGTCATGAATTCCCAACAGGAAAAGAAGGTTGACTGATGAATCTATTTGAAGTCAGCCCTTTCATTGGCTCACCTGTTCTGGCAGTGTCCTTTTGCCAGAGTTAAGAGTGATTTTCTTGTTAGAAGGGGAATTACTGTGAGACCTCAAGAGGTGTGCTTCCAGATAGCGTGCTGTCTCAAGACAGCTTTTTTAGTCAACTGACAGAGTGGCGTAATCAAAAGATTATGCAGTAACAGCAGGTCTGTTGATGCATGTGCCCTGCCACTACCTACTATATTGTTTTGATAAACGAGCAAGCAAGACAGGCCTATGGGGACAGTGTGCGCATGTAGCAGGATGCCCAGGTCTGGTGTTGTGGATTGAGGACAGAACTTCTGAGATTGCACTCACTCTCTTACATGCTTCTTTTTGCAGGAGTGGCTGTAGCTTCTCTTTTCCCACTGGTAAAATGGAGTATTTTCTTCCCACCATGTTATAAGGATTAATTAGTAGACACTTAGAAAAAGTTTCAAATATGAGAGTTTATAGTATAGTTAAATGTAAGACATGAGAAAACACCATCTATTTGTGTTTTTTTTTTTTATCTGAGCAATCTCATTGAAGTCAGAGAGCCAAATTCCTTCTCTGATCTAGGAAGTGAAATCCTTTGGAAGTGAAAAGCCTCTGCAGCTTGCACTTGAAAATTTGATTTGAAGTCTATCTGACCGTAATTTCTGAACCGTGGCAGAATGAATTAAATCAAAGTAAGGCAGCTGAATATGTGACTTCATTTTCTGTTCTGAGCACTCAGCAGCTCTCACTGAAGTCAAGAGAAAATGTGCAAAATTGTCTTTTTTTTTTAATCAGGTCACTTAAACAGCTGCTTCAAGTATAGGTTTAAGAAGGTAACTTTGGTTATCTTGGCTTCTAAGAATATTCAAAAATTTAAGAAGGGTTTTCATTATATAGGGAAGTCATAATGTGCCTTCTCTGAAGACTTCATCCATAAATAAATTCTTGTAAGCAGGACTTAATATCAAATGAATAGAGTCTGCAACTACAGCAGATGTTTTAAAGGCAGTTAGTGGCACCAAGTAGTTAAAATACTACAGGTAGAATTCAAAGTTCCTTGAAGTCAATGGAAGAAAAAGTTGTATCTCTTTATTAAGTTCTTTATTTTAGACAGAGCTGTCAAGGGCAGAATGGTTTAAAATTAAAGGAGAGGAGATTTATATTAGATGTTAGGTGCAAGTTCTTTACTCAAAGGGCAGTGAGGCCCTGGCACAGGCTGGCCAGAGAGGCTGTGGGTGCTCCATCCCTCTAGGTGCTCAAGGCCAGGTTGGATGGGGCCCTGGGCAGCTGAGCTGGTGGGTGGCAGCTCTGCCCATGGCAGGGGGCTGGGGCTGGGTGGGCCTTGAGGTCCTTTCCAACCCCAACCATTTTATGATTATATGATTCTATGATGTGCAAATATGTATTGAATAATTTTGAAGTATCTAAGAATGTTAAAGTATTTTTTAGTCATTGAAACATGCTTCTGAAGTGTTAGATTTATAAATAAAGCATAGATGAAAAGAAGACTTGACTGAAATGATTACATTGCTTTAGTATGTAGGGTTTGACAGTAGTATCTATGCAGGGTTCGTGCAAATAACAAGAACCCCAAGGGTGGAACCTCACTGCCAGAAGAGGTGTTTTGTCTTAAACATTCATCAGCAGAAATCCCATGAAGGCGTGAGCTACCTGTACAGTGCTTAGGGCTATTGTGACTGCAGAAGTAATGCACACTGGGGTGCACGTGCTGCGGGGATCACACTAAGTGCTGTGCTGCTTTCTCACTCCTTGCAGAGGCAGCCCGCAGAGGAGAGCTCTGTGTTTCTTACTGCCAGGCCTCTCCATTAACCTCCAGATTGTTTCATGGCAGCTGTGCTGAAATGTATTCCATACACCAACTGTCAGCCTAATGTAACTTGAAATGGGCTGCTGTAATAAACCATTATCAAAGCACTTGAGGAGAATACGAGCCTTGACCTTATCTGGGTAATTATCTAATAGAGTGCACAGAGTGATCCCGTTAATTGGTGTTGTCATCATCCTTTGCAGCCAAGCTAGGATGTGCTGGCCTGGGCAGTTACCCGTTCCTAGGTTTTCCTTTTATATCAATGTCTCTCTTGCACTTCTGTTGCTTTTGCTATAGATATAAATCCCATAGAATTATTACATGCATTTTTGGAGAGATAATTCAAGAAAATTCTGTTATTTAAATGGTTTGATAAAGTGACTCCATTGAATTCTTGCTTATTACTGATCCTCTAGGCTATGTTATGTGAGAGATCTCTGAACGCTATAACAGTCTTAGGTGGTGGTCAGCAGACTGTCAAAATGCAGCTCCACTTGGCCAAGACAAGTTTTTGACCCCCTTCATGACCCACTTTCAGCAGCGTGAAGCACGAAGCTCCGCTATTCTGGGACACAAATGTGCACATTTGCTTACTGCACAAAAGCAAATATTTTTGGCAAAGCATAGATTACCAGGGTTCAGCAATACATCTGTCAGAACTTGTTTCCTCTGGTTTAGTGAACGAGGGCAAAGACACAGTTTCTCATCCAGTTCTATGTTTTTAAAGCTTTGAGCTAATTTTATTTAATGCAAAGAAGGCATTTCATGAAGATCTATACATGCAGATTGGGAGAGCAGCAGTTTTTAAGTCATTCTTCTGTTACATCTCTGCTGCTTTCTCCTTGCACATTCACCTCATGGAAAATATATGCTCTCTCTGAAGTAGCAAAATACATTCACAGCCCCACTATAGGAGCTCACATCTTTTGGACCATGATAAACCTCTGCCAGTGTTCTTGCTTTGGTTACATTAATATACTTTACTGTAATTCAGGTGGAATGAAACTGAAATTTAATCACAGATAAAGTTTATCACCTTTGAAAGAAGTATCTCATCATCTTTATTGCTGTCCTGTTTCTCGTCCATACTGGATTCTGCAGTGTCAGCTTCTGGAAAGAAAAATCAGTGTTCTTCACATGTGCGTTTTTTTGACAATACACTGGGCAACATTTTACATTTGCACTGCTCAAATAATGCTATTTCATTTCCTCACCTTACTGAGGAGCCCTGTTCTGTCTCGTACTTTTGGATTTTTGCCCTCCATGCCTCTCAAAATCAAGTGCCCAAAGAAAACTTCCCATTAAGGGCGTTCATTCACATTTTTTTATGTTCTCAGGAATTTTTTCTTAACCAGTATACTTGTGTTATAAAAATACTACAGTTATTCCTTTATACTGGCAAGTTTTTGGCAAGTGAAGTTGCTTTTAGTTGGTTATTATATTTTCCTAATGAATAATTTACCCAACGAGATCAATACTCTGAAATATTAGCTGTTTTCCACGTGTACCTAGTGAGAGAGGGGTTTCAGCTGTGAATAGCAACTCAAATTTCAGACTGGAAGAATGGAAACTTAATGCGCTGCAAATTTTTAAAAACATTTGTTGATAACAAAGGCCTTTGTTTTTTTTTCATGTGCATGGAAGTGAAAATACAACACAAAAACTATCACTCCTTCAGCAAAGTGAAACTTGAAAATAAAGCAAAGAAAACCCTGGTGCCAAAGCTGTAAAAATAAACTAACTATGTGTGAGAGCACTGATACAGGTCAATTCAGCTAGTCTCCACATTCATTGTGACAGATATTGAAATAGCTGGAGGCAGAGTGGTTACTGATACACTATACTGTATTTAGAGTTTTAGAAGCTGTGGCATTGAAAGCAAGACCATTTGGAGCACTTAACATGATATTGTTGATACAGAGGTTACATTTCATCCTGAGAAAAGAGATAATGGTTCTCATGGATTTTGGCACTGAGATGCTATGGACAGTGGAGTACCAGAAGCTTATGTGATTTTCTTCTTGTTACTGTTGTTTTCACATTTAATTTCCTAGTTCCTGAGATCTCCACAAGTCCCTACTTAATGGGGTAGGTAATAATACATACATAAAAAATGGTTAGGTACTGGGATACTGCTGTAGCAAAGGTCAGTAAGCCACGTATAAACATAACCCTATGCTTACAAGGGGTATTTAAAAGATAAAGAAGGATGAACATTGCCATGCTGAGGACTGGGCGGAGCTCAGTCTAGACAAAAATAGAGCCTGTCCTGAACAAGCAGAATGATTTCCCAACTGCATGGGTAAAACCAGAGGTGGTCATGGCAGTCCCACGAGCCTTGTTTGGTGGGGAAGGAGCTGGATGTAGACAAACAGAGAGGAGAGCAAGAGATGGCGGTAAGGGGAAAAAAAACACAGGGTGACAGATGTGTGGATACAGAGAAGGAGCAGGGAGTCAGGACAAGTGTGGTCTGGCACTTAGCCATTTGGCTTGGTGTTTTCATGCAGTTTTCCCAGGAGAAAAGAAGGAGGGGAGTTACAAGAACTGTAGTTATTGCTACTAGATCTGCATTTTTACCTAATGGAAAGTATTCATTTTTTAACATAGTCCATCCACAGGAATAGATTCATTTGAGAAATGAGCTCAATGCTTCAGCACTGGACATTATTTCAAGAGTATTAAATAATATATGCCATTACCAGCAGAACAGGGATATTCTCAGAACTACTTCTTGTGTGGAGATGCGCATTGCAGCCTAGAAACAGATTCATAAACCCTTTAAATTAGTGCAAATTTTTTTTGTCTTAACCTCACATCCTGTCGCTGGGCAGACAGATGTTGCTCTGCTACAGATTTGTATCTCCTCGGCACGTAATGCAGTAGGGCTGAAAGGTTGCTTGGGTGTACTGTAAATAAAAAGCAAGACCTTTTGGTTCATGCTTGTAGTTAAAGGTGAGAAAAGGGTAGGTTTTGTGATGACTGATTAAGTTTGGAGTTGCGCTATGCTTGCAACTTAGCAGCAGTTGCCTGTAGTCAAGATGGATTATGAAGTGTATGTTCTATTAATATTATTTTAAAAGACCACATTCTTGACTGTAACTCTTTATGACTATTTTGTCTGAGAATTGCCTTAAATTTTGCTGAAGTGTGGAAAAATATTTATATGTGCTGTCACATAACTCAAGAAGCCAAACAGATTTGGGTTGCAGCTTTTCTAAGGTCTGTATTTCATTATCAGAGCTCTAGCCCTAGCGTAACAGCTGTACTGGTGGAGCCTGACGCTTTTTGTCAGGGTGCAAGGTTGATTCTGTGGTACACAGAGTATACCAAAAGTAAAATTAAATGTGGTTTTTCTTGTGTGTCCATTATAAGTTATGCTGTCTTAATCTTGCAGATATTACGATCTTCATAAACATACCATTGCAAGATAAAAGAGATTTAATTTGACATTGACTCGACTTTCAGATAACTCATTTTTAGCAACAAGTAGGTAAGATTTTTAAATGCACCTGAATAAAGTTGTTATTCTATGCTAATTCTCATTAGAGGATTAAACTGTAACCCTTATGCAGAGTTATTTTTTATAAAGTTATTTTTATCAAGTTTCTTTGAATGGACAAAAGAAAAAAATTAGAGGAACTCGAACTGTGGGAAAGCACCATTATTCAGAATCTTCCAACCAGGAAATTATTTGTCTACGTTAAATGTAAAAAACCAAGGACTCTACTCAGAGAGCATGCTGGGCAAACTTCATTCAATTTATTTTTTTGGGGGGCCCTCTAACGAAAAAATCACATGAAACATACTTGGACCTTTTGGGTCACTGTTCTTCATAATGTGGAAATGTGGATTTCAAGTTTGAAGAGGTAAAATGTTATACTTTTTTTCTCATTCTTTTTTTTCTCTTTTTCTTCTTCATCTGTGAAAAATGCACTGCTGATGCTGGTATATTCCATAAGAGGGTAAAAATGTAACTTTGTGCAACAGGAAAACAAAGGGGCTATTGAAAAATAACCCAGCAAAAGCACTGTGATTGAAAGGTGACTACTTCTTGAAAAAAAAAATGCAATTTTTTTCATATGTATCCATACATATCAGAAGATAACCAGACATTTCACGGTGGTTGTCTTTTCACTGTATTGTGGTGTGTAAGTTGTTTTTATCTTACCTTTTATGCTACTGTGGTAAAAATCTCCTCCATACCATATCCTATGTCTAGTCACAGTGGTCAGTGTGCTTTCTTGGGAGTCATAAAAGAATTAGTTTCCTTTCTGAAAAGGACGTATGAACTGACTAGCCACAGATGGCTAAGAATGAGGGAACAGAGAAGTTCAGGAAAGAAAACTGCAGTGACTGAGTGAAAAGAACACAACTGTGCTCTTGCTGTACCTACTGGCAGGAGGCAAGACAAAGAATAGTACTACAACTGCAAAAGCAAATAGTGCATTGGGAAGAAGACTGGGAAGGAAACTGATTTGCCAGGGAAGGGAAACGACTCCAAATTCTTTAATGCGCAATGGAATTATTTTTTGCGTATGTTCTGAGAAGAAGAATCTGAATTGGTTTATTCTAATAGTGGACGACAACTCCAGTCAAATATTTCATGGAGGGAGTAGTGATCACCTCTTACAAAACACCTGGCGTAAGTACAGGTATGGGGCTGGTCAATGAGATGCTTGATGTTGGTGATCAGCTTGTTTAAAATTGATGCAAAATGATTATAGCTATTATAAATAATAACTTACTATCGATTGCCACATGGTTGTTTTCCATTTAAAGTATATCTCTTCTTATTCATTGTGTTTCTTTTGTGTTCAAGCTTTATATACTGTTAACAGGTCATATAAATCTATTAAATTAAAAGATATTGTGTAGAACAATTTGTTTTAATTACAAAATATCACATCTTCCATTTAACTGCGACTTTAATGAATGGGTATTTAATTAAGAGCTTTAAATCAGGTAATCAGTTTGCAGCACCAGGCGACAAGTAATCGGTTTATAACATGCAGTTGAACAATCAAAAGAAGCAATAGGTAAACCTTTTCCTGTTATTGTTTATTGGCTAATTAAATAATCTGGGCTCCAGGGTACATATAAAACAGGGAATAGATTTAAGTAGGAAGGATGCCAGAGGAGGGAACTCAACAGTGCTGAGGAAGCCGCAAAACTGTTGTTGGAGGCTTGTCATACAACTCAATATGTATGGTGTACCACCTTTTGCTAATGAAGGAAAGAAAGTGGCATACCATTGCCTATCTCTGGCAAATACATTGCAACTCTAATTATGAAACATTAAATATATTTACTATTGGCTATAATATTAAAGATCATGTCAGTTAAGTTTTGCTTTTTGAGGTAAAATTCAAATATATTTTTCGGATTTGCTTTCTGTTTCTAGATCCATTACATCTTCACTGATTCCTAATTGGATGAAACTGATTACACACTTCCATGAGAAAGCTACCGTTTACATGAATGCCTATTGGTATTCCCCTTCAAGAACACATGCAATAATTGAGTACCAATAATTGAACATACTCTTATGATTAGGCTGAGACACACCTGTTTTAGGAGAAGGAAAAACAGCTTTTCTATCTGCTTAGTCCTCCTACTCATTTGTATTTATCTATATTTAACTATCTTCATGTGAATTCAGATTTTGATGTAACAGACTTGAAGAACAAGTGCATTTTCTGGGCATGAGATTTCAGGCATAAATTATAGTATCCATCTCAAAACCTGTGGCTGCTCTACTGAGTCATTTTAGAGAGAAAGTCAATCTAAAAATATGAAGTGATGCAAAATCCATTACAATTCTGGGAAGTTACTCTTATGTTTTATTTCCTTTATGATTAAAAGCTTACTTCTTCTTTCTCTGTTTGTTTTGTTTTTCCTTCTGCTAAGCCAAGATGAACTGTGTGCTAAACTCTCTTGTGTAGATCATGTTTATATATCATAGCTAAAATACTTCTTAATGTTTCTTCCAAGAAATAATTACAGTGGGATAATTCTTTAAGGTCACAACTCAGTAGAAATGTTCGGGAAATGCTGGTGGTTTGTAAAAGGCATTCAAGTTTAGATAAGAGACCAAACCACACATGATCTTAAATTGAATATGTGTATTTAGTTATTAGTTTTACCTTTACGGCTTTTAGATTTCAGAAAACAATGTACATGCATGTGTAATTTTTTTTTTCTTTTTACGTTATGACAAGTGTAGCTTTTGTGTTTAAACTTCAAGAACAGATTTAATTGAATCACAGAATGGTTTGGGTTGGAAGGGACCTTAAAGACCATCTAGTTTCATCCCCCTTGCCATGGGCAGGGATATCTTCCACTGGACCCAGGGCCCCATCCAACCTGGTCTTGAGGACTTCCAGGGATGAGGCATCCACAGCTTAGCTGGGCAACTTGGTCCAGGGCCTTACTACTTTCTGGGGAAAAATTTTCTTCTTACATCTAAACTAAATCTCCTCTCTTTTAGTTTAAAACTGTTACCTCTTGTTCTATCACTACATTCCCTGATGAAGCGTCCTTCCTTATCTATCCTGCAGGTACCCTTTAGATACTGGAAGACTGCAGTGAGGTCTACCTGGAGCCTTCTCTTTTCCAGGCTGAAAAGCCTCAACTCTGTCAGCCTGTCCTGATAGGGGGGGTGTTCCATCCCTTGGGTCATTTTTGTGGCCGTCCTCTGGATTTGCTTCATTAGCTCCATGCCCTTCTTACACTGGGGGCCACAGGTGTGAACACAGTGCTGTAGGTGAGGTCTCAGGAGAAAAAGTAGAGTGGGAGAATCCCCTCCCTTGAGCTACTAGCTATGCTTCTTTTGATGCAGTCCAGGATACAGTTGACTTTCTGGGCTGCAAATACACATTGCCGTCTCGTACTGAATTTCTTGTCAAGCAGTACCCCCAAGTCCTCGTTCGGTCTGTTCCCTATCCACTTCTTGACCAGCCTTTATTTGTGCTTGGGATTGCCCCAACCTAGATGCAGTGCCTTGCACATGGACTTGTTATCTTCATGAGGTTTGAACAGGCCCACCTCTCAAGCCCCTCCAGGTCCTTCTGGATGGCATCCCTTCCCTCCAGTGCATTGACTGCACCATTCACTTTGGTGTCATTGGCAAACTTGCTGAGGTTGTGCTCGATCCCACTGTCCATGCTGCTGACAAAGATGTTAAACAGCACCGGTCCCAGCATCAACCCCTGAAGAACACTATTCATCACTGGTCTTCACTTGGGTGTCAAGTTGTTGACTACAAGTCTTTGAGTGCAACCATCCAGCCAATTCCTTATCCACTGAGTGGTCCATCCACTAAATCCATGGATCTCCAATTTAGAGACAGGAATTTCTTATCTTCCTTATCATATAGTATGAAAGTTACCATGATGATGGTACAAGATTTATGCGAGATTTGCTACATGATAAATAAGTGTAATAATGTTGCATATATTAGAGCTCTTTTACTGTGCTTCTGTCTCCATAGCTTACTAATAATGCATTGATTTTCCCTCTTCATTCTGCTAGAAGTGAGGAGCAAGGAGAAGGCATTTTTTTCAGTATAGGGAAGCTTATGAAGCTTGTTTCTTTTGCTGTTGTTCTAGGTACAACTTCAAAATACGTATTTCTTCCCATCACCTAGCAATGACTGCACAAAATACTGCATCTTTACAGTATGCTGACTGAAGAAACTGTTTTTCAACTTTCACAGCAGTTTTGGATTTGATCATGTGTATTGCCTTTCTGCTCAGATTGCAATTTAAATTTTCATACATTCAATGACTATTTGAGTGAGTTACAAAAATTGGAAGAAACGAAGACAAATTGGAGTCCTGAGTTCAGGTGAATCAGACCAGGTGCATTTTCTGAAGGTACAAATCTCCTCTATGTAATTTCAAATTTTAATTCTGATTAATATGAGCCTAACTGCATCTGTAGTAGAAAAAAAGATATCTCTGTCATAGTAGACAAGCACTTTACAGTTAGGCACCAAGATAAATACTACAAGAACTGCACAGGCAAAGTCACAGCATTAGAACCCAGCAAATTTGTGATTGCAAAGAAGCAGTACTCACTTACTTTGAATGTTCTTACAGTACTGTGGTATTTTCATTAAACATCATTGGAAATAATTGAAATCCTTCATCTGACCTCACCTGACTAGAATCTGGGGACTGGATTCAGGAAGTATTTTGCCTAAATAGCATTTAGCTTAATTTTTTGTTTTCTAGCCTAATGGTCTGTTGACAGTTCTGAAGAACTCATCAGCAAGTGACACATGCAGGCTCTCAGCCTGTGTGTGTGGCAACAAAAGATTCAGGGCAATAGGATTGTCCTGGATGTTCTTCTTTCCCTCCAGCTGCATCCTGGTTCTCCTGCTATGACAGCAAAACCTTTGAGAAAGGAGTCCTGAGTTACATGAGGAATGGCCCTGGCACTATGTTTCTTTATGGCTTTCTTACTCTCTGCAATGAAATGCTCTAACACAGCATCAGCCTTTGAGACAGTATGTCCCTTGGTGTCTGTGCAGTAGTGATAAATCACTCCTTTTATGCTGTCATTCTTTTTGTTCAGATTGGCTCAGGAGACGCAGTGATAAAGCATGCAATGCCAACTGGAAGCATCAGCATCATTAACAATGTTATGTTACTTTTCCATCTTCAACTATGAAGATAATAACCAAACAAAACCTATTATTTTAAACTGCACAGAGAAGTCTGTCTCAACATTATTCACACTGAGAAGTCAAAGTAACTTGAAATTGTATTTGATATAAAGAAAACTCAGGCTGAGAGTATTCCAAGTTTTCCTGTAATGCCCCATGTAATGTGGAGAACAACACTATCAAGACAGTAGAATGTGTGAAATAAAAACTAAAATTTACGAAGTAACTAGAAAAAATATTCTATATTAATTATTAAATTTTATTTTCAAATGTTGTCATGTAAGAGTATGACTGTACAAAAAGGAATGGATGAAAAGACTTCGGAAGTCTGAAAAATTTTGAAAAACCCTGTGTGAATCCTCCATAAAAATGAGATGATCTATGTGGTCTGAAGTTACAAGTATATTCTGAACATAATTTTTAAGCTCTCCTTCCTCTAACAAATGTCACTGAAGCTGTTCCGTGGTGAATGGTAGTATCACTTACTCACGTGTAGCACAGTGCAAAATGAATAATGCAAGAGGTACATAATAGGGAAATTATGTCCCTCCTTTTATTTATATATTTTTAAAGGGATTACGTTGCTAATTATGTTTTCAGTATGCAATAAGCTTGTTAAGGAGGCCTGGATCCAGCATTGGAATTACTACTTCAGTCATTCTTGTGAAAAAGTTTTTACTCCATGGAAGTCAGGAGAATTTGCAAGTATGCAACTGTGAAGATAATGCACAAGAAAATTCCTGAGACCTCAGTCTTTACTTTTGCTCATAACTTGAGCGAAAAACAATGTGCAAAACATTTAGGGTGGTGAATGGTCCTTTGCCGGGGCCATTGCACCTAGAGGTGACATTGTTAGGCAAGCAGTTCTGTGTCTGTAGACTGCCTGTCAGAGGGTCCAAAGAGACTTTAAAATAAAAAAGAGAGCAAAGTAGAAATATAAATATTAAACATCCTTTGCACATGGCAAATTTTTGACATGGCACATCTACCATAGTTTTTCCAAGCTCTTCATTTCTTCTGGCTGCACTGATCCTGTAAATACAGAGAAGCTATACTTTTCATATTTGTTCAATGAAAACTGTTATTATTTAATGTAAAAGTCTGGACTTTATGAATTTATTCCTCATTCCTAAAATGTTGGCTTATTTTCCAGAAAAGAATTGGTATATCTTGATTTATTATCACAGAAATAATGGTCATAAATTTCCTCTAAATCTACTTTTGCATGCATATCATAAAGCCATAATAATGTCAAGTTTTAAATAGAGCTCCTTGCTCACGCTTAATTGCTAAGCATGGCCAACATCAACCTTGTGAGTTTAATTGTGGTTAGTTGATCAAATAAAAAAAATCTATTCACATTGAGAAAAATATTACTTGTCCCACATATGGCACACAGTATTTTCTTTGATTTTTGCTTTCTCATGGATATTTGACTCAAGTAAATCAAAATATCTTTGCTATAACCACTAACCATTCCAGTGATATGGAAGCAGATAATAAGATATGTAGTTTGTAAACAAGAATTCTTTGAATCTTCTATGCTGTAGCCACTTTTGCTTAATCAGGCATTCAGTAATATGCCAGGGTTTTTTGTTTGTTTGTTTTGTGCTAATTCCTGAATTGAAAAATTACTTGGCATTTTTAAGTGCAGTAGAATGTATTAGATTTGTGAATTAGTTGTCCCATAACAGCTGACATGATGGGACAGAAAACCTAGAAAATTCCTTACTCTTTCTGAATACTTCGATTTAGTCATGAATGTTCTTCTCCATGATACTGCACAATCTTTTGTGTCAGACTCCCAAAACATTTCAAAGCCAGTGACGGATCCCCCAAGAAGGGAATTGTTTGTAAATTGGTGATCAGGTTAAAGAACAGTTCTGACATCTGAGACACCATTTGTAAGTCTTAGTTCTGTTCAGTGAACAGCTTGCCCATGAGGCAAGGCAACAAGCCATCCTCCCAGAGCTTTTGCAGCTTTTTTCCTGCAGTAGCGCTAATAGCCAATATCCCACAGGCTGTGAGAGCTGGTGAAGGAGCCTCTCTGGGCTCTATGCTCTCCTTACCAACTGCTTTCAATTATGTTCCCACAGGCTAAGTAATTCGCTTTAGGCTTATGAAAAAGTGTGAATTAATCTCCAGACTGACTTTGTTCCGGTACCTACTGCTGTACAGCTGGCAAAAGACATTTCTTTTAGCTGAACTGTCATTGTCTTCATTAGCATGAAGGAGCAGGAACATGAACATGATTATCAATTATGATTATTACTTATTTACATCTGCTTGAAATTAGAGGTTCTTGAGAAGGTTATTTGTTTTATTCTTCATGAGAAAAAATATTTTCATTAAAAAAACAGACAACATTTTGATAGTTATTTTGCTGTATTAAGACAGTCTCTAGAATATGCTGTTTTACATGTTGTACGTTACCTGCTAGGAAGCTGTGCTACCTACAGCTACAGGTTGTACAATATATTGTAAGTGCTAAGCTGGATTAATTTTTAGTTGTGCTTTGCATGTAAGTTTCTTTTTAAGTGTGGAAAAGCTCATTTAAACTGCTGCAATATGTTCTCTTTATATATTTACTCCTGGGATGTCCATGGCAGCTATGGGTGCTTACCAATATTGTATAAACACCTGTTTTCAGAGCTTCCCACAAGTGCAAATGTAACTTCAAATCATAGAATCATCAAGGATGGAAAAGACCATGAAGATCGTCCAGTCCAATAATCAACCCATCCTCACCATGCCCACTAACCATGTCCCTCAGTGCCACATCCACACATTGAACACCTCCAGGGATGGTAACTCCACCACCTCCCTGGTGGTAGAATTATCACAATCACTGACTACGCATTTAAAAGTTTGTTGCATCAATATTTACTGTTAAAATAAGTAAAAGATCCAGTTGTACGCTGTCTAAGCCATGAGCAGCTATTAGAATCAGTGCTTTTGTTCTCAAAACAACATAGGATGTGCCTGTATGTAGAGAAGAACTGCCTTGCTTGATCTCTGGGTACACAATTCAGTCCTTAAGTGGGCAGGTAGAGGTGGGCTGAAGGATGTTTTATAGAGTGATGTGTATCGTCATATTCCTTCCAGGCACACAAGAGGTGTAGTGGGGCTGCTGCTCCCTGAGAGGGGCAGCGATCAGCACTGGGGCGTTAGGCTGAGCCAGGCTCATGGGCAGAAGAGCAGAGGTCTGGCACTGGGGTCTGCAGGCATTTCTCAGGGAACAGGTTGGGCTTACAGGGGATCATGGGGGTTTTTGAGGTGATAATTGTCCGTGCTAATTTTTGAAGCATAAAGAAGAAGACAAAAAGCAAGTCAGACTTAAAAAATAAATAAATAAAGTATAACTCTTACTGCTATTCAGGCTTCCATGGTATGAGCGACCAGCAACATAGGCTTCAAATAGTGAAATAGTGTAAAGAGAAAGGGCTGTAGGTGTTTTTTCTCAACAAAGTACTTTTGGGATTGTATGAGGGACAGAGAAAGAACACATCAGCAGAGAGAAGAGAGTGCTGGGATTTCTGTTGTGTTTCTTGAAGTAACTAGGCTTAGCCTAAAGTTAGAACTGAGACACATGGAAGAGAAGGGAAAGGTAACAAGAGAGAGCGTGGAGAGAGTAGAATGATGGAGCTGCAGAGTGAAGCTGAGTGGTGTGGGAAGGATGTTATCTAAACATAGCACCTGTAAGTTATTAGAGTGAATGCATGATTGACTGGAGAATGTTTGCCAAAGTTTAAGTCACTTAATTAGTCTGCTAGTCACTGGCCTAATTGCTTTCTCTTGGGCATGCATAACGATGTTTCTTTTCTTTTTCTGCAAATAATTTTTAAAAAAGTTCTAAAAGTAGAATTTGAGGCCTTGCGAGCATAGTTCCGTATCTTCCTGTTCCCCAAAGTCATTATATCCTTTATAAAACTTATAAAACAGGTGCACTCCGTGTTTTTTATCGGATCAAAAGTCTAAACTAAAATCCCAAGCAGTCATGGTTTTCCCATTTTCCCCCAAAATTCTCTGAAATAGATTTCTTTTGTACCTGGTATGACTGCTCATGAAGATTAATGAGTCTGTCACCCCCAATGGAATGGTGGGTGAGGTCATTAATGAGTGCATTTCTTTCTTTGCTGTTGGTATCACTGACTCAAATACCTTTTGGAACCTCAGATTCACTCCCTGATCTTACCTGTTCTCATTTTCTCCCTTCATCTCTATGACTCCTTACGATCAGGTTAACTTATTTTCATTTGTAGCAATCGTTCATCAATTTATTCTGAGATCTTCCACAAACAATATAGAAATCCGTTAAATCTTTATAACAGGTTAATCTCAACTGATAATTACTCATTAATCTTGCTGGAAATACACATTTTCTTGAGCCTATTGCCAAGTCAGAAGCCTGAGAAAAAAAAGTGAAGTATTTAATCTGTTTTGTAAAGTTTGTTAATGACAAATTCTGGCTGACGGATTGGAAAATTAGGTTCACTGTGTTGGGGTGCATTCAGTTTTAAAAAGTGATTAACTGTATGCCAAGCTGTCAGAGGAATTTTGCATGAAAAAAGAGAAGTTGTTAACATTATGTCTAAGCCCAATGATTTCATAATGTACATTTTAAATATACATGAAAAAAAAAAATCAGCAGTATACGACCATTTTCAAAAAGTGAGGTATTGAAACTACCAAAATAGAAGATTCAAAGAGTTTTTTATTACTCCCTCATTCCCTTCTCTTATTCTTTTCCCAATATCTTTGACTTTAAAAACACTTTTATTTTCCCTCTAGAATTTTAGTTGTGCTTGCATCTGCTTGGTAATTCAACTGGACCTAGAATTTGTCCTTCCTGAAAAGCTCCTCCTTACTCATACCCTCTCATCAAGCCACAGCTACATCCTCAGAGACTCTGTTTTTCAGAGCGGCAGTAGTTTCTGATACAGGTAGGCCAGAGTTTAGGATGATTTAGAATTCCCATGCTTGCTAAGTTAATCACAGCTATTTTATGTCAATTTGCTTAATATATAATTTCTGCAGTTGCTTAAGTGTCTGAGTAAAGGTCAGATTGATTTCTTGGCTTCTACCTGCTGAACTTCTGCTGCTTCCATGTACTGCTATCACAACATCTTTATTTGTGATTGATTTGTTGAATTCAAAAATTGATAAAGTTTTTCAATACTGTCCACTCCCACCATGGATTTCCATTATGTTTTTGATTAGTAGATCCTGCCCTGTAATGTATATACGGTAGGTTTACTTGAAAACCAAAATATTTCCCTTCTGTAAAAAAAAAATAAAAATAAAAATCACATTTGTCCTCATCTCTTACATTGCACTGTGCTGTGTGGCAAAAGGCTTATATTCATTTTCAAGATCTTTTTGGAAAAAAATAGGCTGATGCTACCAGGCAAGTAGAATAGTTTTACATTCAGAAAGAAGAGGAAAATAACCTGTTGTGAGCAGCAAGTCTCTATTCTTGGGCAGAGATGAATTCCTAGATAAAAGGATATATTTCTTCTTTGCCTTGTGACATGAAGTAAGACTTAAAAAGCCTTCTAGTTGTTTGGAGCGACTGTGAGACTAAAGAAGTGACACTGTGTAAGACTGTTATGACATGTGAAGCTACAGCATGCTTGTTCTGCAGACTCAAAGTGCCCCTTTGGATCTTGAACTCATTTTAGTTTGATAGAAAACTCATCACAACGTTTGACTACTACAGAGCTTCAGCATCACAGGTGTTGAACTATACCTGACATTTGTATACATCATACATGATTTACCAAGTGGAATTTGGCTACAGATACTGCTTTGTGGCTTTGTGTTGTAGTGATAAATTATTTCTGTCACTGATTACCTCACCCAGCAGCGCAGTACATAAATGTAATAATGCATTTTCATATTCCATTTGTTTGTTCCAATATTGATTTTTTTTCAGTGTACCCTTTTTTTCCCCTAGGACTTACTTTACTGTTAAGTAAAGTAATTTTGAGATTTCCTTTACTTGAAGAACATTTTTTAACTGAAAAAAAATCCTGTGTTTAAGGGCTAAATAGCAGACATCACCCTGCACTCTAAGATTTCTCATTAATTAAGACCTTCTCATTAATTTGTTTTTCCATAGTTCCGTGTTGTCACTGTGACAAATACGTTGTTGAACTGAGATGTCATTTGAATGCACTTGTGACAGAAGCAGTGGCCTTCCTTCCGCTGCATACTGTTGTGCAAAATGCTAGTCTCCTGAAACAACACTTTGACAATGGGAGCTTCCTCTGCTCATGTTTAAGATCATTCCTCATATGCTACTCCTGCACCCCATCTTCTTTGTCACTTGTTCAGCACAACATTCCTAGTCAGGGAAAATAAGTCTTTTGTTGCCTATGAAGTGATGTTTCTTTTTCCATTTTCCTAACATTTTGAGCTAGCAGTATGCATCAGAAAGGTGTGAAATCAGACCTTGAAGTCTGAATCAGCGTGGACAATTAGATTTTGGTTGATAAGGAAACCTTTTTTAGCAACTTTTTGATGTGGAAGTGAAGTGAGTTGGTAGTTGTCTTATTCCAGTTCATTGTGTTTGGTTTTGCTGTGCCTCTGGTCAATTTTTCTGATGCAGTGAACAGGCATCATTCTTGGAGACTAAACCAGCAGCATGCCTGATGCTACACCATTTTTCTTCTGAAGTCAGTTCAACAGGAAATACTGTTAACAAAATGCAAAGTACAAACTAGTCCCATTTGTGCTTACAGGAGCACAACACAATTCCATAAATGTTAATTTATTGTAGAGGTAGAATATTTGGGGATGTTGATGGTGAGAATGATGATTTCTCCAATTTCTCTGATTTTTATTTTATACTATTGCCCCGGCAGATCACACAGATGTGATTGTTGAGAAGGATATGCATGCTTTCAACACAGTAAGCATGAAGTACAGTAAGTGGAACTGTGTAGTTAAGAGAAATCTGATAAGGAGCTCCCTGTGAACTTTTAAAACTGAAAATCTTGTTCTCCAAAAATTTGCAGAAATCACCAGTTAGTTGAGGGTTTGGGAACAGCACTTCCATAAGTGTGAGCTCTCCATAGTAACTCTGATTGTCCTCAATCTGTTACCACTGGAATCACAGTGACTTCTATTTCTTGTTTTCAGAAAGTCATGGATATACCCAACCCTTCACAAAATGTTTTGTTTTCTACTGTCTGACTTCAAAGTGACTCCTATTCTGCAAAGTTATTGTTGGGTGTGGAGGAACTTTGAGAAATACTTATAAATTGACAGATAAATTGAGATGGTAGAGGATTTCTAGGTGGCTCTTTTAACAAAGTTTGTCAGAAAGTGTTTGAGTGCACAGTCTTTTTTTTTTCCTAAAATTACTGAAGTGATAGCTCTCATAGTGAAACAGAGTAAGTCTTAAAGACCGCTTGGTCTGTAGAATCTTTCTAGAAGAATTCTGCTATTCATTAATGTTGCAGTACATAAAGAGTGGAAGTTGGTGGACATAAATGATGTATATTACTGTCTGTTCAGACCCTGAAAAGGGCTTTCTTCTTTATTATGGAAGAACAAAATTCCCTGTGTACACTGCTTGAGCTGAGTATGCAATGCAAGATACGTTGTAGGGGTCTGCAGAGTCACCATACAGTGTCACAGAAAAACCTCATTTGTTTCTGGTAACCCCAAATCAAAACAGAAATGTGAATAAAACACAAGAAGAAAATGGGACATAGGCCTGAACCTTAGAAAACATCTGAGGTTTTGCAGTAATTGCAATGTTATTTCACGGTAACTTTAGCGTCACAAAATAGAAAATGGTAGTAGAGAAAGAGGAAGGATTCGGGACTAATCTCTGCCTGACTATGCATAAATCATCAAGCAAAAGAACAGCTAAATTTGTGCTAGAAAGGATTTAGTAGACAAAAGAAGCTCCACGACATTACAGAAACAAGTAAAATATTAACTCAGTAAATATTTATGTGATTTTAAGTGTAGTAACCTGTCTGCTTTGTACAGCAATTTATTCCATGTGTATATCCTCTTGGCTTACTAGACACATTAAGGTGTGCACAAGCTAACCTAACCTTTACCGCTGGCCTTAGTACAGCTCTCTTGAAATATTTACAGATTTATCTCATCTGAAAAAAACAAAGATTTGAACACTGATGTTTTTCATTCAAATAATGAAGAATGCAGCTAGTTGCAATACTCCAGGTGTTTGGAGATGTTTGAAATGATTCCGAAGAATCAGTGTGAAAAGTACAGCCCATGTGCATTTGGATTGATTTAAAATGACGTGAATGTTAGCATAATGGTTCAGAGATAACCATTCATATTCTGCTAAGTGCTACAAAAGTCCGGCACATATATCTGAACTCTGTTATCAGTATACCAACTCGAGGGCAGTAAGCATTATTAGAAAGCCTAAAATACATTTTAGAATTTCCTGCTAGTTTTCCCTGTCCAAACTTTCAAAGTTTGCACATATTCAGAATACAAATAGAGCATCAGTGGAACACTTATGGATATCAATTTTAAGTGTACAGGAAACACTGTGATTCATAAACACATATATTCTAACAACATGAAGGGATGTAGGTTTAAAATGAAAATCGTTTTCTTACATTTTCAGCAATCAGTTTTATGTGGGATAGGATCTCTTTACATAAAGATTATTTAACAACTCTCTCATGAATCTATGGTACTCCATTTTGATCACTGACCTCTGCAACAAGAGTGAAACCTCTTTGTATTTGATAGTTAGGGTGAATTCCTCTATTAATTATACTGCTGGATTCCATTCTTTGTGCACAGCTACAATAGATGCAATGATTATCTAGTGCCTGTTTTATTATTTTTTTTCAGCAGAGCATTTCTGAGATGGTGATGCATATTGGCTTCATTGAAATGAAGCAGGATGGCCATCCGCAGCGTTTCAGTGAAACAGTACGTGCTCAGACTCCTGCATAATTAATCACCCCTCGGAGACATTATTTCATGTGGAGTAGATTTTCTTCTATTAAATTGCCATTTATTTGTGACCTTTAATTTATCATAAACAATCTCCTTTCTACATCCTAGGCGGCAAAGGAGAACAACAGTAAATTGTTCCATTGTTCTCCTTAAGTGACACTTACAGCTTGGCAGCATTACAAGGGAGCGAGTGTGTCTGCAGTTCAGGAGCTGAAAGGGCTTTACAAAGCATTTTTAATCCATCGTGCCCGGCATCATTTTACCTCCATGAAGTTTTAGAAATACAGTTCATTGTTGGGATTTCTCCTTCCGAAAGTTTTCTGGGGGAATGCTAACAGCATCCTTTTCTCTTGGTGCAAGTTTTTTGATGCTTGAACACCTGGAGGCGCTCAAGGCCAGGCTGGATGGGGCCCTGGGCAGCCTGACCTGGTGGGTGGCAGCTCTGCCCACGGCACAGGGTTGGGGCTGGGTGGGCCTTGAGGTCCCTTCCAACCCAAGCCATTCTATGATGCAATGCCTGGCTGCACTCTGAGCGTGCGTGGACCCTTGCTGTTCACTTTTGGGGGGAATTGGGGGGATTTATCCTGGGGAAGGCTGGTACAACCCGGGTCAGCACTGTGTTGTTTTTTTTTCCTTTCAGGCCCTGAAATGTCACCCTTTCCTTCCTACATTTCCCATGTCCAGTAACGTCGAGCAAAACTGAGCCCAGCCTCACTGTGACATTTAGAGAGAAGGCTGCTGAAATGTGCACATAAATCTTATGGCTCCCAGCCACTCACACACGGCTGGCTGGCAAAGGACAGCAGGTGCCTGGCTGCTGTGGTTCAGGAAAGGGAATGGTTCTCTCCCAGCAAAAAGGTTTTTTTCCCTTACAATCTGGATTGAACATGCAATAACTTTAAGAAAAGGCTGAAATGCAAGCCTACTGTCCGGCCCTTCAGCCTTCGAGCTCAACGTTAGCAGCAAGTAACCGCCAGCACAACGACAGCACAACTGTGGGGACAAAGGGCGGGAAACGCCGCTAGGCGGTGCTTCTGGCAGTGGGCGGGGCGTGCGGGGACGGTGGGCGGGGCGCGGGCTGATGAAATGTTGCCTCCACGGCGCGGCGGGGGCACGCGCGCCGTTGCCATGGCGACCTTTGTGCCTGGCTGCGCCGGTGGCTGGGCCCGGCACGCGGAGCGGCTGCGGGCGGGGGGAGGCGGGCAGGGCTCGGCGCTGGCTTTCGCTTTTCTCAGCCCCCGGCATGGCCGGCAGCGCGCCCCGGCGGGCTTCCGCCGGCACCTTAAGTTTCACCCCGCCAGCGGCCGCGGGAGGAAGCGGCATGCCGTAGGGCGGGCTCCGCGCGGGCGAGGCGAGTGTGCTGCCCTCAGGTAAAGCTGTGCGGGGCGGCTCACGGGAGGGCTCTTGCGAGCGGCTGCTGCGGGCGGTGCGGGACCTCGGGGCGCTGTGCGGGACCTCGGGGCGCTGTGCGGCGCTGGGAGGGAGGGCTGCAGGGAGTGCTTGGCTTCGGGACGGGGAGACGCTGGGTGACCTGTGGCTGCTGGCCGCTGAGTCCTCTCCGTGTACCGGGTGTTGTGCGTTTCTTTGTTGGCTGGTTGGTTGTTTTACGCAGTTCTTGGTTGGAAAAGGACATCAGTCGCTTCTCCCCCCTGAACAAAACCAAACCAGCAACGCTTCCCCACCAAAAAAAAAAAAAAAAAAAAAAAAAAATCTCAGGAATGGTGATGTTAAAGTGCATGAGAAGCAAGAAAGTCAACGTTCCGCCACGAGGTTTCATTCATGCCCTTACCCAGGGTTACTGGGACTAGGAGTCTTACTTGTTTCAGCTCATCTACAGCTAAGGTTGGAGAAAATCTTTAAAAATCAGGAATTCCGCTAAGGTAAAATAATCTCCTCTTTCTTGCCCCCAAATGTCCCTACATTGTAGCAGACTTAGAGCTTGCAGACCTGTTGCTGTGCACTCGTACCCTGGAAAATCTTCCTAATGAGTGCCTGCTGTCAGCTGTGGTGACTGACGTCTTCTTTGTCAGATTGTAATACTGAATAAGTGAGAGCGGGATTTGCGTTTCCTATAATTCTGTTTAATCTCGGAGTCTTCAGTAAGCTTTTCAGGTAGATTTAAGTGTAGATGGGTCAACTAATTTGAAATTCACTACAGAGGATTAGTGCAAATAATGCATGGCTTCGTCTGGTGCTGCTGAGGTCCCACGGAAATGTACCCGACTGTTCTAGGAATTAAGCAAGTGAATTTTGTGTGCAACTTAGTTATGTGATCAAGTCCAAACAGCCTTTACAGTTACAGATCTGTATATAGGGGAACAGTGCATTTTCTGGCTTGATCTTTTGGCTGAATTCAAGTGAAATATCTAAAAATCTTATGAGACATAAACAAAAACTCCATTGTCTTATACCTACAGCAAATGGAGTGTATAGAGCAGACTGATTTTCAGTATTACTACTGACTTGGGATACTGCAGGAATGTGTTATTAGGGATTAACCCTATTTATTAGGGGAGTGCGCTTGTCGGAGTACATGAATAAGCAGTACCCTGCAAAGGTCCATGCTAAATCAAACATATGGCTATGAGGGATTTCTGTTTGATATCACCATGATGGGTAGATGTTGTTGTTAATTTTGCAAACTATTACTTTTTTTTTTATCAGACTAGTTTTATTGCTCAGTCTTTGGATAAGGACTGGTTTACATTCATTCTTTCCCTACCCCTCCCTTCTTTCTCTTTTTTGATGTATTCCAGAGTGTTCAGCATGAATAATCTTCTTTTGGATGTTCAGATCCTTAATAGAGCAATAGAACTATTTTAATCAATGCCCCACTGATCTAAGCTGGTTCCTTGTTGACCCAACTGATCTTATTAACTAGTTTGTGCCATTGGGTTGATTTTTAGTATGGCTACTGAACTTTTTATGTGATACTTTTGAGTTGGCTGTAGTGTCTCGAAGTGTTCTTGTTACTGTGTAAATAGTTCAGTAGCTTTGAAGTTGTATACAATTTGTTATTACTGGCTTTGGAAGGTAATCGTGGGAGACCTTCCATCTTCCTCTCCTGTCCTTTGAAATGGAAGGTGTGAAGATGCTGGTTGAGTCGGCATTGTGGGGAGGATGTTGATGTGAGCCAGAGCCAGTTCCTGAGGGACTTGGCAAAACAGTACTTGAAGTTGTTTCAGGACTGATTTCAGTCTCCTTTTCTAAAGTCCCCTACGTCGAGTGTAGAAATCCAAATTCGGTTAAGTCCCTAATAGAGTGTGTGCTCTATAGAGCCTAGTGCAGCTGATAAATATTTCAAGAAGCTGAAAGTTAGTGATACATTTAAAATGCACTGCTAAGCTGAGATACTTCATGGTCCTTTGCGTACACATTTACATTATTCATTTGTGCTGTGCAGGTAGATAATGGGCCAAATTTATCTTTAGTATTACTTCACTGATTTCTGAGTAACTGAGCTAATTCAACCATACATGTACATCTTGATTTTTTTTTTTTTTTTGGAAGTTCGAGGCAAAGTTGGAATTACTTCAGTGATTTTATTATACAGGTAGAAGTTGTTTATGTAGAAACTAATGATGTATCAGAAGCTTAGGCATTCATTCATTAAAATAATCATAAGCAGAAAGTATCATTTTTTCTTCTGCCAAAAAAAACACAAAAAAAACCAAAACAAAAAAAAACGTGTTCAGTCTTCCAGTTGCTGCTCTAGTCGTCTAGTTGCTGAACCCTAAGGTAACTGAGTTTTTATCCCACACAGAGGTGGGATAAAAACTGCTGTCTGCCAGTGGGAAAAATTCATCCTAATAACCTACTTAATTAGAAGATCTTGACACACTTTCTTATACCATGATACTTACTTATAACACTTTCTCTGTTTTAAGTAGCTTTCCCCACAGTGGGTCTGTAGTACTAACATCTGCACCATTTGTGTGTATGTGTGTGTATATAAACGTGTACAAGCTGTATGTATAAATCTGCTATATAAAGTTGGTTATTGTTTTGTTGGAGTTTTCTTGCTTTTTTTTTTTGCCATTTTTTTTTTTTAGCAGGGATCAATGCTGCAGGCAGTAACTGGGGCCAGTTCAGTGAGAAATTTTAAATATTTATTTCTGAGATCCAAAGTGTTCCTTCCAGAAAACTGCTAGCAGGGGTATCATGCCAATACAAGTAGCCTCTGTTCGAGGTCTTGACCTCTGGTGTAAAGCTCTCAGAATGGCGATTCCATTAATTGGCCTTTGAGAAAAGCTGATCTGATGCTTAAGGCAGGCACCTTGTCTTCCCAGCCTTGAACGTATGCCCTCTGTGGTGACACAACTGTGAATCTATCTCAGTCTGTCTTGACTGCAGCAAGATTGTGAAGATTTTTGAGGATCTGGAAGAAAGAGCAATTAGAAACTCAACTAGATTTCAGCTGAAGTAAACCTCTCTTTGCCTGCCCCGTCTCACCCCTTCTAATTACAGCATGTGGCTGGGTTGCTCCTCAGAGGTCCTTGATTTTACAGCAGTGGAATGGGGCAAGTCAAAACACGGAAGCATATAGGAAAAAGACTTATAAATTTAGACTGTTACCTGAGAATTATCAGCATTGTGTTTAATTTGTGTTCAGACAAATGCTAAAAGTTTTATTCTCAACAGGTTGAAATACTTTGAAGCTTGAGTGACTTCCACAGCTTTTGAAGTTGTCGGAGAAGTTAGGAGCTGGAACCCTTCTCCGTACTGTGCTATGAAAGGCCATAGAATATTTTTGGGACTGGAATAATCCACTCGTGGACAGTTTCTGCTGAAGCTATAGGCAGTGAAATAGATATTGTTTTAACCAAGTGAGTTATAGAACTGAGTCATTTGGTGATCAACCAACACTTAGGAAGTTGTCACTGTTTTTTTTCTGGTTTTTTTTTTTTTTTTTGTAGTGGCCTTCCTGATAGTGACGAATATTATATTTTTTTCTTTAAAAGAAAACCTGCATTGCCTGAACAGTATTATCAGTGAGCATGTATGTACCATGTGTTAAGATATTTTGGTAGATTAATACTGATTTGTATTGCTTTTAACCATTCTCTTAGGCTCGTGCAAGCATAATTTCATGATGTTTGTGCCTGAAGTAGTAGCAAGTGGTTCATTTGGAAACTGAGGACAGTTGTCTTTGCTTTCTAGTACATAGAGACTCTCATTGTGGCGTATGTTATTTCACCTTAAATGTGTACGTACCGGTTCCTTGTTAGATTTGCATAAACAGTTGCTGAGTGATGCTGCTGGCTACAGGCATGCTGTGCACCATGGTGAGAGAGGTAGGCTGCTGCAGCGCGGCACAGCGAACTCCATAGGAAATGACAGCATCCCTATTGCAGCTGTAGTAGGTGCTCATTTCTTATTTGTGAGGCTACTGTGTTTTGTTATTTTTGTTTCCTTGTGGTAGTTCTGAGGTCCAGCGTGGTTGAGTTAGCCTCCGCCTCTTGATACCCCCTCACTCCTTTGTTTTTGAGTGAATTTATTAGTATCATCTCAATAGTAATAGGCAGTTCTACTTTGATTTCCTAACAGAGCTGACCGCTTCAGTACTGAGTTTGCTTTTCAGTGCATACAACTTCTTCAGCCTTTCTTAGCTTTTCAATGTGTGAAAGGGATGTGCCGTAATCTAACACAAGTTCTCTTGTCTAGATACTAACATTCATCCATCATCAATAATACCAGAGTGATGCATTTGACTAAGATGTAGATAATAACATAAAGCGAATAGATGATATTATATACTGTTTTTCCTTTTTTACTGTTATTTTAATAGCTCATCTTTAGATGGGTCGATATTATATCACAGAGCCCAATCTAGCTTGAACCTTCTAATGTCTTTCACTTGGACTGTTGAAGCTGTTTGTTGTCATGTGCTGGACTCTATGCAAGACACCTGTAACTTAGAAAACCTCAAATTCTTCTCATGCAAGAAGTAAATTGTTTATAAGAGGTCTTTTTTTTTTTTTTTTTTAAATTATTCTCCTTCAGGGATGTGATGCTATGCATCAGCACTGGTCTAGTTTCTGAACAGTTGTCCCTTGTCTCCGGAGCTGATTCTTTCAACTGGCTTTGGATGTGCTAAAAATTCAATAGCCAAACTTCAGATTGAGAGTCAAGCATACAAATGGCTCAGTGTGAGTTTTCTGTGAGCTGCTGCTTGGGCTATGCTGCTTTTCTTCAGCTCGCTCTGCCCAGTGACATAGTTATTTTTCATTATTTGTCTTTCTCTGACATTGAAAGCCATTATTTGTGCACAGCCAAATACTCCTAGGGTATGACTCTTTTTAAATAATTTCCTACCTAACTGACGTTCAGACTTATTTCCTGGGTCCTTCAAAACATCTGCTGTCAGTTTTAGACCCTGCCATTAGCCTGGGAGGGAGTCCTCAGTTCTCATGTGAAATTCAGTGCCATTAAGGCAGCCTGTGGCTGCTGAGTCAAAGAATATATTTTTAGTAATTTCTCTGCAGTATTTTCTTTGTCCTACCGAACCAAGGACATGCAATGAAGGCCAGAACAAGTTCTCAAATTGTTTAAAATGAGGTGTTGAGATTTACTGAAATGAGTGGAACTTAACTGACCTAGAGAAGGCAGCTTGGGTGTTGGTGTGGGGTGGCTTTATGATACGCTTCTAGTTGTGGAAGAGGCTTAGCTGAGCTTCAGAAGTCGTAGATTTTCTTGGGCGTTTGCTGAACTGAGGCTACACAACTGCTTTCAGTCACTGCAGACATAGTAAATGAAATAGCATATCGGCATAGCCTGTGGAGGACGAAACATCACCAGCTTTATCTGCATCAATTGTTTGAAGTCGTTCACCCAGAATGATGTGATTAGAACAAGAAAAAAGTGCGTCTTGTATATAAACTGTGAAAGCCTGGGACTTTCCTAAATAAGCACTAAAACACTTCAGCCGTCTCTGCAGCGTCCTGTTCAAGCTTGTTCCCTTCTAAACAGTCATGAGGTAAGATGTCCCAGTGGAAAGGCACATGCTCAACATTTATAATGACTGACCTATATTTGGTTTAATTTTTGCCCAGCACAGATTCCTAAAAAGCCATTCACAATAAATGACATGTGGTGCTAGGATTAGATTAGTATTTCTTCTTCCATATTATTAATTGAACAAGCATAGAAAATAGAGTGGTTTTGTTATAGTTCTCCACACGCAAGTTTTATACTGCGTGTGTGTTGTATTGAGTAACCCCCCTTAACCATATTTCCTTCTTTTGCCTTAGCTCACTTTAAGGCTGCATGCTCCAGTGTAGTAATGCTAGTAATTTTCATCAGCAATAATGGAACTTCTGTAAGAGATACTGTGCATTCACAATCAAAACATGAAATATAGCAAAACTGTAGTTCCAGAGGTGGGGAATTATCTTCATCAATAACATAATGGAGTGTATAGATTTCTCATTCATTTTTGTCACAGAGTTTCAGCTGTGGATGTTTCTCGCATCCATTTTTAGAGAAGATCAGAACCCACCTCCAATGTCCCATTACCACAGGTAGCTGCATGTACTGATGGGCTGACAATCCATGTTTTCTTTTTTTCTTTAAGACCATTGCTCTAATTTTGTTTCCTAGGTGAAATAACTACTGTGTTGGCTTTTCAGCCATAATTTTGCTATTGGCTTGGGTACCCTGTGTAATTTTTTTTTTTCTAATAAACATTTAAACACCAAAAGCTTTAAGTGGAACCGTAAGGGGGATTTTCAAGTGCCGCTGTCTCTTCAACAAGTCTGCAGTTGTTTGAAAGCATGTACATATTTACATACAGCACAGAACTACATAAATATAAACAATATCAGAATTATCTCTTCATTTAAATGGGAATTTTATCTAAGAACGTGCATCTAAAACTGCGTTCGTTCCACACATTGCCTTTGAAGAACGACACTTTCACACAATTTCTAATGGCTATGTTCACAGTACTTTTTACCTTGACAATATGCTATTTTAAGTGCTCAACAGTAATTTAAAATCACTTTAATATTGAATTATCCTTACGAACCCCTGTAGTATATAATAAATCGGTTGTTTCAAATATGGCGGGAGAAATGACATACATTGTCACAGAGCTCTGGTTCGCTTGGGCCTTGCTGTAAATCAGACACGCGTTCCTTTGTTCAGAGGAGCCAAATGCTTCCTTCCAGGTGGCTGGCTAGGCCAGGAATGAATTTGTTTTGTGGTTGTAGCTCTGGGCTAGAGACCTAAAGGTAAGTTGTGACTTCAGGAAGGGAGAGAAGAAGGGGAAGGAGGAAACAATTTCAGCAGGCGCATGTACTACAATGTGAGGAGTAGTTTCACAGGATGAAAGTGCTTACTGTTTGGATTAACGGCAAAATTGCCCGTGCTTTTTACTCTTAAGATATTGTCTCCAGACAAGTAAATTACCAAACAGCAGCCCATTTTTAGTTGGCGTTCACCACCAAGGTGATCACTTGCAAGCCTGCTCCATCACAGAGCACAGCAGTGGCCAGCTTCAGTGCAGCCCAAGACCACTCCAGGTACTATCTGGATGCTCAGGAAGTTTTGAGTCAGAAGTATATTAAGGATACCAGGAGGGCATACTGAAGAGGGTACTGTATGTATGTGTTTGTTTACTTCTACCTTTGTTTTTGAGTAGTTGCGTATATGCAGTTCATGGTTAGTTTCAAAGTCACAACATTGAGAAGGAAGCAGTCACTTTGATCATATCGGAGGGCAGCAGCTAAGAAACATGTCCAGTATACCAGGCCTGCACAAATCTTTTGTTAGAGCAGCTACCAAAATTTTATTGGGATCGTGTTAAGTGTTGTCCTGTTTGAAGTGTTTCAATGGTTGGATGGGACCACTGAGGAAGTTTCAGACAATTGGAATGGGACCTGTTCTGGCAGACTGCACGGTGACTTTACTTACAGCGCATCTCCGGGCTATGAGAGTCATCTTGTCAGGCTTATACAACTTTCAGAAGCTTAGCACTTTCTTTGATATTACTGACACCTTTTTTTTTCCCCCCAAGAATAAAGCATGTTGCATCAAGAGTAACAGTGTCAAGGATTTGGGCAGCAACATACCACTTCCTTTCTTCTTTTACTCTTCTACTCAGGTTCACTCTGACATCTTACCTGGTTACAAATGAGGCTAAGTTCTCAGGGGCTTCTCTGACGTAGGGCTGTCCTCTTATTTCAAAAGGAATTGCATGAGCTCATCTAAGAGCAGTTTTGTTTTTTAACTAAATTCTGAGTTATTTTTTACTTACTGATGTTCTTAGACATCAGACACGTGGCTACAGTAAATTCACTCGTCGACATAAGTGAGGATTTATTTGCTTCTAAGCAGAACTGCACAGACAAATAGTACCTGCTTTTACCTAGGTGAGTGTAGCTTAATTTTGTCTGTAAATACACGCAAATTAAAGTGTTTCTTTTAGAGGAACAGTTTCTGAATTTGCAAACTTTTTTCAAGAAATTGTGATTTTTCTTTTTCTAAAAAAAAAGAATACTTCAAATATTTAATCCAGCTATTAGTTACTGGGTTGCTAGAAATAAATCTTTTGAATACTCAAAATGTGCTACGACGTTATTTGACTTACGCCCTTACTCCATTTTTTTTCCTGTAGTATGTTCAGAAACTTGGAATGTGACATCAGCTTGGGAAAGTCTCGCAGCAATGCTTAGTACTGTTTTCTATTCTAACTTTTAGCTCTTTGTTGTCAGCATTATACAGTCTCAAAATAGAAATGAGCTTGGAAAGTGTAGAGGCAAGGTGTTCAGACACTGCTTTCTGGAAATAACCTCCTTTGGGTAGTGAGTAGTGCAGCAGGGATGGCTGTGGCATGCATGCAAGATAAGGCAGCCAAACAAATTGCCTGGTTGGATGCGGCCTCTGGATAGACTCTGGGTGTCTGTTTGGGCCAACTCTGAACAGCTTTACTGTTAAACCTTTTGTCCTGCCTGGGCCTCCTGTCCCTGCTTTTAAGTTTGTATGACAGGAAACAAATTGAATCTATTTTCTAATTAATACTGGCTGTTTGGGGGGGGGAGCGGGGAACATAGAAATGCTGTTTATAAAATCAGTGGTGCTTTTATTTGGACAAAGGCATATTTCTCAATGCTTCTGTGAATGACAGAGTAGATTTATTAAAAAAATGCTATTCTATTTTAAAATGAATACATCTTGGAAGGCAGTTTTGAAAAAAAAAAAAAAGAGATCTGTACATTGGGAAGGGAGTGTAAGTGCTTTTGGATCTACTGTGACCTTTCGGGCACTAAGCTGGTCCTTTCCAGTGGGAGCTCAGCCATTGCTGATCATCAGCTCTGCCCTTCCTGTTTCCAGATACCTTTCTGTCATGATTGTTTTTTTTTTTTTTTTTTTTTTTTTTTTTTTTAATATTATGGGGTTATTGTTCATTAGATACTTTTGCTGTCACCTCGTGCTGGTCCCAGTTGAAGTTTTGAAGCATATGCCTCCAGGGAACAATATAACATGCAATTGTGAAAAGCACTATTTTTTTTTTCCCAGATGAACACTGATTTTTTTTTTTTTTTTAAAAAAATCAATTTGACCTAGTTTACCAAAACATCTGCTGAGTACATGAACAGCTTGTTGGCCAGTTCTGCCCTCTTCAGCAGGTGTAATTTCAGTTGATGGAAATTGCAATACGTGGTTTCAGAGGATGTGTGGATAATGTGTCCAGATGACAGCAGTATCAACAAAGCGTGTGGGGGGGGGGGGGAGGAAAAAAAGGGCAGATGTTTGGTTTATTCTGTCTACATGGATACATGTACTTAAATTCACTCGGAGTTTATCTGCTGTCACATTGTGCTTCACTCTGTTACAGAGAAGGATTTTATGGTAGGCTGCTAAGCTTACAAAGCAGTCCACCTGTTGCAACAACCTTATTGTGCAGCCATGTCTTACTTGCTGATTTATTTATTTTTGGCTTCCTTGTTTTGATCTTTCCAAAACCTTAAGCGTTTGGCTTGTCTGTGGTGGGATGACTTCCTTTGTGGTTTTGGCATCTAGGAGGTTATTCTTGCAGTGAAAAAACAGAACTGGATACTTCATATTCTCACAGACGGGTAGAAGGTAAATTACACACTTTTTAAACCTCGCCCTTTAAAAACAAAACAACGACAACAAGAAGCCTGTGGGTTTATTTAACTGAATTACTCTTAGTTTTGTGTTTAGTTTAGTGCTGTGTGTGTACCAGAAATATATTCAATTCTTATTAAAAAATGATTAGATCATTAAGCTATTAGTCATTGTTCTTTAGGTCTATTTATGCATAAATCAAACTGGTGGTGAACCTACGTATTATGTAATCGAAAGGTCCTGTTGGTGTGCAGCATGAACAGATCATTCCATGCCTTCTGTCTGCTCCAGGCCTTTCTCCCTCCATTCCCACTTCCAGAGCTGTTAAAGTTCTGAGTCATCGTGGCTTGCAAATTTAAATTCATTACTTTGTGAGATTAATTCAAAAATGTGTCAAACTTTGATTTCTGAAACTGATGTGAATACTTAAATAAAACTGATTCTATCGGTTGTTCATTAATGCAGCATGAAATTAACATCTGAATCAAACAGCAGAAATTTTAGTAAACAAGATGCAGTATCGTTTGGGAGAGCTCATTATTCTGTATACACAGTAATATTTCTGAGACATATTTTTTTTTCTTCTTTCTAAGCAATTCAAAACATTTTCTGTTTTTCAACAAAGTATTTTGCGTTCGTGTTTGTTATTGGATCATTTGTGTGTGGTAGTTGTCATTAAAAAGTTAGCATCTTTGGCTAGAGATGAGACTGGAACCAGACATGCCCGAAGTAACGACATGCATAAAACTGCCTGTAAACTCAATACATGCAAAACATTTCCCTGGGTTAAGAGATGCTCTGTAAGGTCAGAGGCTAAAATCCTATTTAAAAACAACAAACAACAACAACAACAAAAAAAAGGTATCCAGTTCAGTAGCCTCCAGGAGGTTAGGCTCCCCTCTCTCTGGCTCTGACAATAACGAGGTTGCAAAACTCTATAATGGGATCGGTGTTAGTCTTATGTAGTTCCTCTTGGCTACAGAGACTGCCTTATGCTTCTGGTAGTAATTAGTCTGAAAGAGTTCTATGCTACTTTCCTGTGCTGAACATGAACTGGAAGAAGAGGTAGAAACTGTTCTGCCTGTCCATGGGGTTATGAAGCTGCTTAAAGGGAAGGGGAAGCTGGTTTCTGAGAGGTGAATCTTCAAATCCTTCCTGCGAAGCAGTGTTACAACTGTGGGGATTTTGCTCTTGGGGGGGAAAAAAAAAGTTAGAGACACTTTATATTCCAGTGTTGCTGTCAAAGACATCCCAAAACATTGTTGCAAGGGTCTCTTGCTACTTTTTGTGAATGCGTGCAAAGGAGGGAATGCTGATGCTGTGTAGCTTTCTCTATTTCTGACTTCATTCTGCAATGGACATGAGCCAAAGAAATGTCTCTCTCAGTCAATGCAGCCTCTTGTTTGAGGAAATGAAGTAGAGTGGAGTGAGTACAGTCAGTGCATCCCATTAAATTATTTCTTTCATTCACATGCCAGTGACTTTGCTTTAGGAAATTATATAGACTCCGCCAACCATGTAACGCACAAAAAAGTCAGTCTTTGCCACAGTCTTTACCAAACAGAAGCTCTAGAAATGGCAAAGTAACATAATAAATAACCAAAAAAACTTCCATAGAGATTAAATTTGGCTTAATTCCTGACTTCAGTACACTAAATATTTAGCCTGCCTTTTTAAGCCAAGGACTAAATTGCTTTATAAATTCCTAACACTTGATAAATAATCAGCCTGATTTCACATTTTCCTTATTCAGTGGTTACATAATCTGAAATATGCAAGTAAAGGACAACAGAATAGGCTCAGCAAACTAAGTAGTCTTTCTTCTGTTCTTACATTTTAGCATGGCAAATGTTGCTTGTATTTAATTATTCTGGGCTGCAGGGACTCCTCAAAAGGGTCTGAACTGAAGGAAAAATTTGATTCAGTGAAGAGACTTTGCAGTGCGGTGTTCAGTGCAGCTTCTCAAGCAGAGCAGGGAAACCTTTTCCATAGGACAAGGTAGTACTGAAATTAGATGGTGTCCATGAACGAAGAAGAGTGGACCCTGCAAGATAAAATAGTATATCCACGATCAATTCAGAATATAAAAAAAAAATCCTGAAAATTAATACCTGAAGGGAAGATGCAAGAAAGATGGAACCCAGCTCTTGTCTGTGCCTGTTGCCTGGGTAAGTGGTGGTGGGTACAAATTGGAACACAGAAGATTCCCTTTGAATGTTAAGGAGACACTTCTTTGCTGTGTGGTGACTACCACAGGTTTCTAGGCAGGTAGTTGAGTCTCTCCACCTTGGAGACCTTCGAAAGCTGTTTTGATGTGCTCCTCGGCACCCTGCCATAGGTGCCTCTACCAGGGCAGGGGGTTGAACCAGATGGCCTTCGGCCGTCCCTGCCAACCTCAGTTGTTCTGAGATCCTGTGAAGATGCCTATCATGCATGATTAGGACCTCGTGTGGCACTAAGATACTGTGTTGTGGTTTGTGAGCAGGCGGCTTGATTGACATTTGGCACTGGCCAGAATAATCTTGTCTTTGATAGGTTGTGCAAGCGTAGATTGCAATTCCAGATCCACATTATTTTACGCTAGCCAAGATCATTCAGAAATGTCAAACTTCATCTGTCTTGGAGCTGTTCAGCTGTGCAAATCATACAGCTTTGACAAAGTAATCCCAATGTGTACACAATCTTGAGATGCTAAAAAGCCCTATTTAAGACTTACGTACCGTGGATGTTTGTGAAGTGAGTTCCTCCCATGCAGCCTCAGGTCGTGGCAGGGGCATGCGTCTGCTTCCTCACAGCCAGTGAGTCATCAGGACTGCCAGGCAGTGTTCCCATGGACGGCCTGGGAGGGGAGGAGAGCCGAGAGTTTGCTGGCTGTGCCAGATTAGCCATGGACATTGCATGGTGTGTGTTGAAGCGCAGCAGTTCTCTAGGGACCTGCTGGGGCAAGGGACTTTGCCTGGCTTTCCTTCCTGACCAGTTTGGCACAGTTTTCCTTGTGCTGCCATGGAGACAGTGCCTGCTGTTACAGAAGAAGGGATGTGTGTGGCATTCAGGCACTGCCAGGTGTGGGGAGGAGAGAGCAAGCATTTTGCTGAGTCTCCGGTTCTCACCATGGTCAGAGGGCAGATTTAAGATGGGGGCAGGGGGGTTAGAGATGCAGTGACTCAGAAACCATTGCTGGAAATTTGTTCTAGCACCTCCCTCCCCTCCTTTCTGCCATTAAATTAGCTTGAAATGCCAAGTTTAAAATACAGTGTGTTTTGGCTCCTTTTTATTTCCTTTGCCTTTCTTCAGCAGCTGCATTATCAAAATCCAGTCCCTTTTGAAAAGGGAGCATGAATTCCTACCTGCCAGCTTTGCATTCGGGGCCTGGGCCCGAATACACTCGAACATCGTGTATGTACCAGGCCTTACACAGAACTGCTGGGGTTAATGACATCACTAGACCGAAGTTCTGATTGTTTTATTTTGCTGTAGTAATGGCTTAAATTTCAGATGACTAATGTCAATTAAATGTCCTGTTTACAGTTATAGAATAAGTTAATTCATAATTTCGTACTCCCATTTCAATGAAAAATACCAATGATTCTTACAGCTCTCTTATTTTATAATTGTACTGTGCAGTATCTGTGACGTTGTTGCTGTAAGGAGCATTCTTGTAGAGATGTTTACAACACTCTCATCTACTGAGATTTTGGTGGCAGCTGACTAGTACTTGAAGCAATTCATATTGGCGTGAGTGGCATCATTATTTTAGTGGTACTTGATATTGTTGAGGTGCAGCAAATGTCAGTGTATGTTTGATTACCAGGAACCATAACTGCAAATCCAGTCCAGTATGTCTAATTCTTCTGTTCTATTCAGTGTTTTCTGTAGGGTAAATACTGTAAGTTGTGTGTTTGTTTGCTTATTTAAAGACTCCAGAGCAAAAATGTCTTGTGTTCTCTTGTACAAAGGTCCAGATTCCAAATCTGGATGTTTTATGGATAAAAATCATTTTAATATAAAAACAAATTAATTATATTTTCTGCCTTCTGTTTTGTGGCAATAAATGTGTGATTCACTACTGAGAACAGCTTTTATTGGTCAGACAAGTTGTCTCTGCCAATGACCGTATGCATGCGCTGAAGGAAAAGTAAGAGGAGGGCGAGAATATATGACACTGCCACCTAATGCTTAAAACTTGCCTACTTTCAGATTTTAATAATCCTATTAAAAACATTGTGTGCTTACTAAACATCAAAGTCGTTTCTCTCAGGTAAAGAACCACCTTCTTTCACCCATTTTCAAGTCTGCCTTTTATTTGCTATTTGCGCTACTTCCTGGTTTGGAACAGCTAGTGCATATGTCCTACAGAGTTTTTTGACCTCTACCATATTCTCGTCAAGCTGTCTCCAGGCTGAAGAACTCAAATGTTATTGTTCCTTTTAGAGAATCCATTTTGTACCTTTGATCATCCTTGTAGCCCTTTTCTCTATCTTTCCAGTTCTTCTACATCTTTCTGACATGAGAAGAGCTTGGCACAGTTTTCAAGATTCTAGCGCACTTGTTCGGTGGTATAACACTGCTGTAAGAAAGCTGGTGATCAGATGGTGGTGGTGTGATGTTACTGTAGTTACCCATAAAGCTCTTCCTGGGATGACATCAACCCAGCCAGAGCTCCTGAGAGGGGATGCAGCCATTTGGGTAAGTGGCAGCAGTGATGGCCTGGTACTCCTTGCTGGCCTGGTCAGGACTGGGACCTCACCTCTGGGACATGTGCCTTAATGGACCATTGAGCTGGCAGGCATAGGAGATGCAGGCAGAGCTCTGCTAATTAAGCACAGTGAATGAACAGGAAACTGATACAACTTCAGCAATGGTGCAGTGGGGGCATGGCTGAAGCCTGTGTGCAGACAGTAGAAGACCAGAAGCAAGCTTAGACAGGGAAAAAATAACAATGTGCAGAACAAGGTCCCCTCAATGTTTGACACCTGTGGCAGTAAGACAGCAACTCTCCCCTGATCTACAGAAATTCTGCTGAAGAACAGATGCAGAATCTTGGCAATAGGCTGGAAAGATGAATACTGTCATGGTTTTGTGATTTTCGGTTATTGGTATTCCACATCATAACATCATGTGGTGGACATACCTAGTTCTCAGAAGAGAAGGACTACTACAGTCCCCATGGTACTTTGCTCCTTTGTTACCATTTTCCAGCCGGAGGGAAAAGATAGAAGCTCGCAGTATAAAAACTTGCAGATCACGAGACCTTGTCCCTTTTTTCCGCCGTCTCTCATCTTGGCAGCACCTCGCTCTCCAGCCGTCTCATCGGTAGTAGAGTAAGGCCTACCTTGATTTTGGGACATTCTCTCTCTCTGTGTTGGATTTATCAGCTTAAATTGTAATTATATTGTATTATAGTGTGTTGTTTTGCATTCCGATATTTTATTTAGTAAATTAGTTTGTTTCTCCTCAGATTGTTGCTGCTGTTCTTTGCTCTCAGGGCCATCTCCCTACCCTTTTCCCCTTTCCCCTTTTCCCGGGATGTGGGCCCTTGGGTCCCCCGTCCCCTTCGTCACGGAACCGGGCCTAACGCCCGTAAACCGTTGACAAATACAATCCAGTGGAAGAGGCAAGCAGGCCAACAGCTCTAAATAGTCAGGAAGAAGAGATACTAAGTATCAGTAGCAGGAGACTCCCTTCTGTGGGAAATTGAGACACATATCTGGTGACTTGACACACAGTCATGGGAAGTTGGCTGCTTCCAGCAAACATCCTGCATTAATATACTGCCAAGATCATCCTAAGCTCAAGAATTTACTGCTCTTCCATATGACACCAGTAATACTGCAAAGTGTGGCCTGGAAAATTAAGCAAGACTACCAAGGTTTAAATTTAAGGAGAAACGCTCTCAGGTTGCTTTCTCATCAGTTTCTCCAGGGAAGAAGACAGGCAGGATTAGGCTTGTTATTCTGGTCAACACTTAGTTGTGTGGCTGTTTTCCATGATCAAGAGGTACCTCAAAGACTATGAGCTACCAAGCGGAGAAGAGATTCACTTATTGAAAAGGTGCATGGACATCTTTTCTAATAGTTTGGCTGACAACAAGTTGGACTTTAAGCTAGAGTTAAAGAAATGGAGACAAGCAAGGCTGGAGGGGGCAAGGTAAAAGCATGTGGAGAGCATAGTGAAAAGGAAGGCCACCACACTCCCCTCAGAGACAAGCAGCAGATGGGACATCATCTCAAGTGCCTGTGCACCAACCCTCATACTCTGGAGAACACAGAAGAGATGGAGTTCCGTGTACAGTCACAATATTAAAGTGTCAATGGAATTAGAGAAACTTGGTGGGAAAGTTTGCACCTGGAGTCCTGATTTTCCTCCACAGCTGCTTTTTGAAGCACAAGAGCAGTCTAACTAACCCCTTGAGAAGGAAAAGGAGCAGGCGTAGAAAGAAATTGGCTGGAAAAAAAACAGCAAGCTACAGGGGGAGCTCAAATAGAGGAGAGGAGAGAGAAAAAAAAAAAAATAAAAAAAAATAACACCACTAGAGTGGTGCAAAAGGGGGCAGACTCCCAAATAGGGGAATATAGAAACATTGCTTCAGTGTCTAAAAATGCAGTTAAGAAGGCAAAAGCTCAGATGGAGCTTTTTTTGTGTGTCATTGGCAAATATGGTAAGCCTGTTGTTCACTCTGTTTCAAATCACTTATAAATGTATCGAACAATGTTGAACCAGAGCTTTGCTTGTGGATGCCTTCAGCTGTGAGAATTTACCATTTATTCCTACTCTTTATCCCCTTCTTAAGAAAGAACTTCACCATACAGAAACCATCTGGATACTTAGTTCACGTTCATCACAGTGTCCGCTAATTCTGTTCCATGCAATCGGCTCTACTAAATTGCCTAACACAAATCAGATCCCCCTGGAAATGGTGTTGCAGTCGAGGTCTTCAGTTCTCAGATACAGCCTCAGTTTTAACCTATGCAATTTTTCAGTTCCTTTAGCAACTTCTAAGTGAATACCAACTGATCTTCCAGTTTGTTACAGAATGTTAGCTTGTTTCACAAATATTTTGAAGTCACTTGAATTTCAGACAGATACTCTCGTAAGAGCCTCTCAGTGAGTTCTTACCATGGGAATTTCCCATGAAATAGCAGAAACCATTCTGAAGGAATCACTTAGTTTCTGTTCAATGAACCCTTTTGTATCCTGATCATCCAATGACCCTACAGAGCCTCCAGGCAGCTTTTTGCTCTTAATGCATTTGAAGAAAGAATTGCTGTTAGTTCTGATGCCTTTGAATATTTGTCCCCTAATAACAATATTGTAGTATCTTTTTTTATTTAAATTTAATCTGTCAATATTTATGGTCAGTTACGATTAAGGTGATTTCAGCTTTTGGAAGGAGTCTTTTGGTTTCTAATAACTTCCTTTGCCTTCCTGCTGCACTGTGCTTCTTTTTGTTACATCTGAAGCGTTTCTTAACACCTGAATTGGCCCTGTGTGTGCTTCCAATATGGTGTCATTAAGGACTTTTCATGCTGTCTGTGAAATTAACTCTTAGGTCATGTTTGATTTTTGTTGTGTTGGTTTTTCTTTTTTTGTTACATATTTTCTCTCTCAATGTAACTTAAAACAGGTAAATTTTCTGGCTCTGGTTGGGATGTTGGGTCTGAGCACAGAATGGTCACTGTTAAAGAGCAACTTCTCAGCTGCATGAAGTCGGACCATCTTTTGTGCACTATTTGAGACTGAGTCTAGAATTCTGCCTTTTCTTGTGGGTATCCTAAGCAGCTCTCTATGCTAGTATCTGAAATTCAGTCTTTGTGCCGTGTCTTGCTGTCTTGTTTTTTTTGGATATTTTTTTACTGTAAAACCAACAGAAGTAGTTGAAGACTCCAGAAGTATTGATTTTGTACTCTCCTCACCTCTCTATCCTCTAAAACATCTCTTATCATACATGTTATTTTTAGTCAGTGAGATTGTTCATTTAATTTGATTCGAAGCTCTGTCCCTATCTTAGTCCGTACTACAAACGTTATCCTGAATGGTATGTTCCTTACCTATTTGTTTTCAAACAGGTAATTTTTAGACTGTAATTTCATTATGAAAACCTTTTTTACTTTATTCATAGGATGAACTTATTCATACCGCAACGAGATCATAATGATACTTCTTAAAACTAACATTTTCATTACTAATTGCTTTTCTCTTTCATTAGGAACAATATGAATCTGTTGGGAATTGCCTTAATGCATAGTATTCTACAGGGTAGCTAGAAAAGGAATGAATTGTCTAATTATTTTACTAGTTCTCTTGTTTTTATGTTTCTAATGGCAGAAGTAATGAAAGAGGAAAAATTCAGAAGAGTATTTCAAATATAACTTCTATTGCTACAGAATCTTCTGTGAGAGAACATGTGATAATTTTGTGCAGTCCTTGAGTTCACTTGTTAACCAGTGCTATTTGGAAGGCTGTTTTTTGATGTTTTTTTAATACTTTAGTCAACTTACATATTTTTTCCAATCAATATGTTGTCTGCTAGAATAGAGTTTTTTTGTTTTAAAAGCATCCCTGCCTTTCTGCTGAATTTTCTTGTGGTTTAACACTAATCTTGTATTTATTTGGAAGCCCAGCCAAGTAGCAAACTGAATTCTGCAGGTATGCAGCAAATCAAGCTTAAGTGTTATTAGCTGTGGGAGAAAAAAAGCAAAATCCTGTAGGCATTAGATTGTGCACAGTAGGTTGTTCTAAAAAAATAAACAGCCCAACTTACTTTGTTATATAGTTTCTGAATCTCTGACTAACATTAATGAGTAGCTTTTTAATAGCCACATTCAGATCTACTATCCTGATTAAGATTCAATCATAGTTGCAAGTTATGGAGTATGTTCTTGAATGTACTACACTACCAGTCTATGTACTGGCTGAGAAGTCAGGCCAGGGACAACAAGAGTGACAGTTCACCTGAATAATTTCTGCATTACAACCACGAGAAGAGGAAGGGACAAGATGTCTCTAGTTTCTTAGAGCATTCTGGACAGGGGTAAAGCCAATGGTATATAATGCTGGCTCTCTATCTGCATGCAGTGCCTAGGATATAACCTGTGGCTTCAGAGCTCTGGGATAATTAATAAGAGATGTATAAACTGAGAACTGGAGAGCCCCATGATAAGATGCTGGAGCAGACTTTGAATTTCTAAACACATGAATGGAAAGACTGCATACAAAGTGTTATGTGGTTTTGGTAGCCATATATGTTGGTGTGTGTACTGACACCTCTGTAGCTATTGCTAGCAGACAAGACCAAAGACTGGAAAAGAAAGGAAAAAGCTAGAAACTGGATGTGTTGTTGGGAGTCAAAAAGTATTCTCACAGTGCTTCAATATCTGCAGCACTTCTGGAATTTTCACTTCATGAGCCCACACTGTTTCACTTCCTTATCTTTCCACATCTATAAACTGTAGAAATAATCTTTACTTCATAATAAAGCATCTTCCTGCCTTATCTGGACAATGTTGCTCTTTTCAGAACAGAAATACCCAACAGCTATGTATCAGAAGATCAAGGCGAAAGGCAGCATTCCACAGTTCATTATGATAACAGTTCTGTTTGTTGTTTTTTTCCTTAACTTTGATTTCATAAATCTTTGATAACTGGGGAATAAATCAGGATTACAAACTCAGGCCAATTTGATATCGAAGTGTCAAGATCCTTTGCTAAATTCCAGCTCTGTTTCTCTCGCTCTCTGTGGACAATGTCCAGTGTCTCAGAGGTTTAGTTTTGCTACCACCTTGAACTTTACAATTAATAATAATAAGCCCTAAAACAAGTCAAAGCTAGTGAGTTAAAAAGTCAATTTATCTTACATCCTCTTTACATTGCTACCCCAAAAGGAGTAGAAGCAAATGTATGAGATGAGAAAACTCTTAGTAGTTCTAAGTCTGTTCTCACTCTCACAGGCTTTTACTTGCTTTTCATTACTTTGGGGACTGAAGTATTTTGCATTGGAGGAAGGGGAGTACCACAGCAATCACGGTGGGTGATCAACCACTGTGTGTGTTCGCAAGGGATGCGAAAGGTAGTGAGAAGAAAAAGGAGTAAGCTAAAAAATTAAGCTGAATACAAAACAGGAAGAAAAACCTGGGATTAAAAAGTACTGCACAATTTGTAACAGAAAAAAAAAGTAAAGATAATTAGAATAATTTCAGTGATTATTCTGGAGAAGAAATAATGCAATTACAACAGAAGTCTGGGCAATTGGGCAGTATGCCTTCAGAGAGCAAGGAACAGAGGCAAAGGACAGTGTGCCTGGAGAGCTGAAACATGCATCTGAGTGTAATTGTGATCTCATTTCTATCAGGATCCTAAAAATAGAAAGCAAAATAGGATCTGATTTCTATGAAAGTTTTCTGAAGCCATAAAGGGACTTCTTTTTCATGTAAGATTACTCCAGTGAAGTAGCAGTATATTTTTAAACACTCTAATCAAGCAAATCTTTCTTGACTCCATAAATAATCCATATGAATAATAGCCCTTGGTTGAGAATTGCCATGTTAAGATCTTGCGAAGAAGCCTGTGATTGCTAATGTCATTCGATATCTGGGAAGAGAATTCTCAATTCTCTAACTCCAATGTGGTGTTAGAAAGCAGATTCCTTTATTCCTCGTGATACGTACAGGGTGACTTGACAAATCAGGTGTGCGCTCTCCCAGTTTCTACATTTAAACAGTTAAGTCATACATATGCAGTACATTGGCATATATATTCATTCTTTTCCAAGAACTCATTAATATACGTTCCTCTCTGCCTGCATAGTTGTATCTAGGGTGGTCGTATGACCGCTTATTTTATCTACATTTTTCTGTCTTCAGTTTCATCACAGACTTTTGACTGACCTCTAGCTGTTTTTCCCCAATGTGGCAAACTTCAGTTGCTTGTTAGATCATAATGAGTGATTTCCAAAACAATATATGTGAAATCTGAGGAAAACGTTCTTGCACTTGGTGGGTGCAAAAGATAAAAGTAGTTTATTACGACTCCGGTGCTTCTTGTGAAGCAGAATCATTGAGGAAAAACCAAGGCTGTTCACACACCAAGCAAAATTGAAATGGAAGGTTTTAGAACTAGCACTCATTGATTCCTTTTGCTAAACTAATGTATTGGTCTTTAAACTAATATACTGATCCCTATGGCTAAACAAACCAGCCTATATCACTAAAGCCCTGGGATCAGGTGAATGCCTGGGCTAGAGAAATGCAGGTTCTGGCTGACAAAATACCAGCACCTGTCAGCTCCAATGTATCTTAAGGTAAGTAGGATGATGATCTGAGATTGATAGTAGCTAATCTATGCTGGGCACTTCTTTTAATCCATAATGCAGATTGGCACAACTCTTTGAAAAATATTTTCCAAAACTCATTGATTCTAGAATCCTGGAAAACTGAGAAGGGACAGCTGGAGGTCTGCGCCAAGCAGGACTGGCTTCATTATTAGGTCAGATGTGCAGTTCAAGATCTCCAGATATTGAGACGTAAGGATTCCACAACTGGTCTGGGCAGCCTGTTCCAGCACTTAACCGCTCCTGCTGTGTTGTGTTTGGTTTTTTATTTCTTTGTTTTGTGTTACGTCCAATAAAAATTTACAGGGCTGCAATTGGTGACTTTTGCCTTTTGTGCATTTGCTGTGTACCTCTGACTAGAATCTGGTGCTGTCCTCCATTAAGCAGTAAAAATCTGTGACTAAGTCTTCCATAGACCTTTTCTTCTACATACTAAACAAACCAAATTGCTTCATTGTTTCCTTGTTCAGTATGTGCTTCAATCCCATAACCATCTTGATGGCCTTCAAAATCTTGTGTCTCTTGTTCTGGTGACCCAAAATCAGGGAGTGTGTTTGAGAGGCAGTTTCAGAAGTACCAAATAGAGGGGAGTTATTACTTCTGTGTCCTGCTGAAAGTTCTTTTGCCAGTGCAACCAAGTACATTGTTGGCCATCATCACAAAAAGAATGCACTACTGATTCATAGCCTTTTGTCTGCCACTCTCATAGGTCCTTTTTGTGGAGGTGCTTCATTTTCCTTTGTGAAACTTTGTGACATTCAGGATTTTCAATTTTACCTTCTGAAACTGCATGATAATCCTGCAGGCCTGTTCCTACAACTTGTCAAGGCTTGTCTGGATGGCATTCCTGCCCTCCAGCGTATGAATTGCTTCCTCCAAACTGATGACACCTGGAAACTAGAAGTTTCCCAAACAATTACAGTCATAACTACTAGCAAGTCCTTTTTTAAAAAAAATCTTTTTTTTTTTTTTTTTGCCTTCACTAAGATCCTGCAACAACATACCCACCACTGAGTTACTAGTATTTGCTACCACTGTGTTCATCTATTTATTGCCCTGTTCAGAGCAGTTTCCCACCCTTTGATTTTATTAAATGAAGGAGAAGAATGAAATGTTTCAGTGAAAAAGAGTGAGAAAAGTACAAGAAAAATCAGAGAAACTAGAATGATTGAATAGTACATTCTAAAGCCCAATTTTGAAGCTTCTGAACAGCATTCAGTGTCAGATGGGTAGGGGGCATTTCTAGTGATGTTTTTATCATGCTTGAAAGCATTCTGTTTTCCTTCTAGATAGAAGGTAGGCTGTCAGGTCTGGTTTGTGTCTGATGTGGTTTCAGGATTTCTGCCAATTTAAACTTCTCAAGATTTTGCTATTTTCACAGGAAGTAGGTGCCTCATGTATAGCTGTTCTTGTGTTATCACTACTGCAGGTTAAAAAGAGTTTGTTTAAAACGCCATGCTGAATAATGGAGTACTTTGGAGTTTATAGATATGCAGTATATGGTATTATGCATGATGCCATGGGAAATGCATAACAGTATACACAGACTGCTTGTGACATTTGAGATACATTTTTTTCTTGTTTAATAAACTGAAACAAGGTAGAGCCTGTGTTTTGCATCTCCACAGCCTATGTGCTTTAGGAAATTCTGTGATTTCTAAGATATTTCTATAAAAGGCATCAATTCACAAGACCACTTTGTTTGTTTAGCTGTAATCAGGCTTTCTGTCTTCATCTCACCAGGGATTCCCAACCTTCCCCCAGTGCTGTTATTCGTATATGAAGATTTGAATGATCATCAGTGCACCAATTTGTTTTGTATAACATATTCACAGTCAAAAGCTTAACACTCTTTTAATGCTACGACCTTAAGATGCTTAGGAATTCAATGAATTCATAAGGATATTCAGCCTAAATTTAGATCTAATTTAAATTATTTTTCAGCTGCTTTTAACCATCTCTACTGATTTTGCTGTGTCTCTTGCACAGCATCTCTGTAAAAAGATGCACATCTCTCTGTAAAAAGAGTGAAAAATTACTTTGAGATCATAAAGGGCAGAGTAAAATGAGATCAGCTCTAAATATCAACCAGATTTCTGTTGACCTCTTTTCATCCTCTCAACATTCAAATGAGTTGACACAGACCACTGAGCAAATACAAAAGAGAAGGTAACCAAAACCCCTCTACTTGGTGTGCCCTGAGCTCAGAGTTCACAACCTCTGAAGGCTGTGGAGATTTCTGTCAGGCCTACTCAGTGTTCTGGACCACTGTGAGATACAAGACTTACCTCAAGCGCTTAGTGCTTTTGTGGCTGCTGAGGGTAGATAGAATGTAAGTCCCATACTGAAAAGGCTGTCCAGTTAACCTCTATAGAGTAGCGAGTGTTTTTTCCCCCGAAGAGTGTTGATAGATAAGTAAGACTTTTAAACAAAAATTGCTTCAGACTCTATCAAATACTCTTTTTATCACTTTAGAACAATCTGATAAAGTTGGATTGAAGTTCCTACTTTTCCAAGCTGCTCTCTTGACTGGTTTCTCTGGATCACTCTTGTCATGACGTCTAATCTTTCTGCTGGCATCGCACTCCCACACTCTTTTGTTGCTATGTGCTGAGGACTGTCAGAGCAGTCATTTTGGCTTTGCATTGCCTTTGCCTGTGCACTTACTTTGGCATCATTGCCCTTTTTAGCACAGTCCACGAAGCTGCATTTGGTGTAGCGCTGCTTAAATTAACTTTGAAGGTGCAGTGTAGTTTCTGCAGTTCTCTTGGAGATGAAGATTTGTGTAAATAGTGGGTAGGAATATGCTTTTAATTCTGATATTCAGATTAGCTTGATTCAAATAAATAACAGAGGATTGTGATGATAACACAAGATGGCATGATCTGGTGAAAAGGATTGTAAACAGAATAAATAAGACAAATGATAGAGTCAGGTTCAGTGGATATTTTTATAGAATGTAAGCAAATACTATTTCTAGTGTCTGTCTTCTTGCACTGTGACAGATACTTGAAATCTAAACATATGGAATTATTCAAATGTTAGTCACTCTAACTGCCTCCCAAACAAAAAGGAGGAACCTTATTAATTTTTTTTTTCTGTCAGAGATTCTTAATACAGTGGAATAGCAAACTTGCCCTGCTCTTATTTGAATCTTTTTCTTCTTTCATTCCAAGGCAACCCTGTGGACCTTCACCTTGAACATCACATGAGCGAATATCTAACCATTTTATGTTAAACTGAATGTCGAGGATAATTATGGGGGAATGGCTGTGTGAATCTGCCCCTTCACACACCCTTAGTTCACCACCTTCTGTCTCCTTCCTTCCCTTGTTAACTTCTGTCACCTGATGGAAGACAATGAATGAAGTGAGAAATAGCAGCTAGGAAATTGCAAGCTAGAAATGAAGTCAGTATTCAAGCCACTTGGTAGTGGCTTGAATCTAGGTAGGAACCCAAGGTTATTTTTTTCTTTAGTGATCCAGAACATCTTTGCCTCCTGCTTGAGAAGGGACAGAGGCACAACTGCCCTTTCCATTCATCTCTGTAGGACAGGATTTAAATAATGTGGACATAGACAGAGAGATGGGAAAACATGAATTTCTGCATCTCAAGAACAGAAATATTTCCACAACAGGGGACCAATTGTCTATAGAGAAAGGCTTCTTAAACCTGTAATTTTAGGAAATTTGCTAACAGTTCGTATGGTAGGATTGAAAAAAGATTAGTGGAAGATGAGTCATGATGTATGCTATGAAATGAGAGAAAGAGGCAATGAAGAAAAGGAAAGGAAAGGAAAGGAAAGGAAAGGAAAGGAAAGGAAAGGAAAGGAAAGGAAAGGAAAGGAAAGGAAAGGAAAGGAAAGGGAAAAGAGAAAAGAGAAAAGAGAAAAGAGAAGAAAAGAAAAGAAAGAAATATAAGTTATAGTAAAGACTAGAGAAGTATATTCTGAAGACAACGATCATGATTAATTTGTCTTCATAACAATTCTTTTCTCATGGCATAAGAGTGTTAGTTGGGAAAATGCAGAAGTGTCCGGAAAGTAACCAGAATGATTAACTGAAGAAATATGAAGCATAAAATAAAGAGAAAGATAAACAACCCAGCTAGTAGAAAAGAAAAAGTTGATGCAGGTTAAAAAAGTACCTTCTAACAGGCCATGGACAAAAATATGCATGTCCTACCTCACCTGGGGCAGGAGACAAAGCTGAATAGCTGAAAACATATGCCAAGCTTCAAAGACTGTATGAGTGTCAGTTCTGTGACTGAATAAAGTAACTTCAAAAGGCAGTGGTATAGCTGTTAAAGCTTTTTCTGTTGTTTTGAAAGTAAGCTTAGTGTTTGGTTTTGTCTGTTTTGTATTTCGTACTACCAAAGTTTCTCAGTGCAGATGTACTTTAATAATAAGCATGCTCATGTAGCAAATTCAATAGCACTTTGATTTTGTATTCTTCAAAACTTTAGTAATATTTCTGTATGCAAATCTGTGGACTGCCATTCTGACTTTGGCTTGTATTGGTGACAGCATTTCTCATCACCAGTAATGATGCAGTCCAGAAAATTGTCACCTTCAGCCTTATTTTTGTTCTGTAGGTCATGACAAACTTGCATGCGATGTTCTTTCTGTTCCTCTGTGTGCGTTCATGGGATGCACCGGGTGCAAACTTTGTGATATTCCAACATTACCACCATCATTTCCAACACATTAGAGCTGATAGTCAACTCTGTACCAAGTTCTCTTGTTGTAACCACCCAATTCATTCAGAAATGCTGATTGAGGCATTTTGTGGTGTGACAGGTGTGCCTGGCCATCTAGAAAATGGCTTGTCTTCCATGTCACTGTTACCACTGCTAAAATGAACCACCCACCCCGCATGCTGTTCACATCCACTGTTTGGTCTCCATAAATGTTCAGCAAGCATTGATGAATGTCATCAGACGTAATTTTTTCTGCGTGGAGAAATTCAGTAACACATTTTTGCTCCATCGGCACTTCCATGTCAGACACCACTCTGTCAGACTGCCCCTCTGCTGCCATCTGTTGTACGGCAACAAAATGTTATGAAATACTGGTGAGCAGGTACAAACTCTACTGCCGTACCACCAACATCCACCTCTGACATCATGGCCAACATAGTAAAATAGGAGGTATTACTTTCAGAGCAGCCCTGGTATATCTCCTTCAGCCTTCAGTGTAAAGGAGAGAGGCAAGAGAACTATTTCCATTACCCATGAATGTGGTTTTACTTAACTGTGACCAAAATGAAAAGGCAGCATGTTTAACAAACTAAAAATAAATAAGAATGTAAAATATTTTTTTAAAAAGCAAAATTCCCTGTTAGTATTTCTATTTTGCATTTGACAAAAATACTACTAAAAGATGTAGAAAATACAGTTTTTCAGGGAACTGTGAGGATTTAACTTGGCTTGTTTTTATGTGTTTGGTTTTTTGTTTTTTTTTTTTAATTTGTTTGCTTTTTAAATTTAATTTCAGGAAGCAGTCTCCTGTGTATAGAAAGGAAAATTCATTTTTGGACTCTTCAGATAAATCTTGCCTGGTGGGGCTGGTTTGACTTCCCTGACAGAAAGAAAGAAGATGTATTCAATTTGTGGCTTTTATCCAAACTGCTTGAGTTTCCCTTCTTATCCGTCATTAAATGCTGAAGTTAAACCATGTTCGGTCTGTAACAATATACCTTCAATTTAATTTATTTCAGTAGTCTGTACTATGATGACTGATATTTTTATCCTCAGTAGAAAAGCCTTCCTCACCACACGATCATCTGCAGAACTTTACGTCTTTTTTTAGTAACGCAAATTGTTGCTTATGACACAGCATAGTTAGATCACCTCGTTATAAACATATTTTTATGCCAAGAGCTCTACATGAACTGTGAATGATTTTGACATGGGCCTGAATTATTTAATGTGTTTGGAAATTCCATTCCTGATAAGCTGGCTCATTCTACAACACATATCATTAGAGTGAATGAAAGAATGAGTAGGTGTTACCGCTAAAATTTGGATTGTGAGCATGACAAAACAAAAAAGGTTTTCCCATAGGGTAGTATAGTAAAATCTTTTGCACAATTATTTTATGTAAAATTCTCAAGAATTATTTTATGAAATTCTCAAGAGAAGTCAAAATGAATGGTTTCATTTATTTTTTCAGGAACTACAGTTTGAGAGACTGACTCGAGAACTTGAGGCTGAACGTCAGATCGTAGCGAGCCAACTGGAGCGATGTAAACTTGGATCAGAAACTGGAAGCATGAGCAGCATTAGGTAATGTATGAATTGCTAATTTCTTTGTTGGGTATTGAAAACAAATAGTATTGATCATCATGTGAAAAAAAAAAAGTATACATCAAGGATGGTGAGCATTTAGTAGAGCTTGAAACTTCAATTTTTAATTTTTTATTTTAAAGAACAGTTCAAGAACAGAATTAATTTTGTGTAGTTGTTATCTGCTTTGTCCAGTAACAAGGTGGTAGTGACATTTGGAATTTGCTGACTGGCTGCTTGTTGTAGTCTAAGTGGCTTAAGAGAAAAACACTGGCTCCCATTATAAATACAGCTACCATTTTCCACCAGAGCTTCTCAGCTTCCTATTTGCAGAAATGTAGTGATGAGTGTGTGAGCCTGTTTTATCAAAACTTCATTATTCAAAGTATTAAAAGTTTTAGGGATTCTTCCAGCTGCGAATACAGTTTACTTAAAGCTGCTGACCTGATGTTAAAATGTAGTGACAAAATATGAATCTTCAACTTTTCTAAACATTGCCTCTCTTAAATTTGATTATTCTGTACATTGTTTAGATGATGGAAGTATTATTTAATAAATTATAACGAAAGGTGGCTGATCTCTTGGTCAGTTTGATGTGACTAAAGATTTTGTAGTCTTGAGCTGCAAATGCAACAAAATACGAAATGTATCAGTTTCATTAAAATAGCGAAATTCAGGGGAATCTTTCACTAATTCAACCATTGTGCATGAAGTTCACTTAAATATTAAAAGTCTTAACAATAAATCATGAATTTACTTCCTAAGAGAAAACCCTGTTCCATTTTATGTATTCTTTCCTACCAGCTGCACTTATATTAGCATTAGGGTAACTGCATTACGTTGAATTATTTAAACACAGCAAACATTGTACTATGTTTGCGCTTTAGGTGCATTCTCACTGTACTTTCAATTTTTGTGTATGTTATGCTTGTATTTCAAAAAAGCTACCTGAACGATGTTTGAATAATACTATTACCTTTTTGATCCTTATGATTATTTCACACAGCAAGGCTGAGAAATTTCTTGTTTGGAAGAAAATGTATTTTCTTCTTCTTTTTTTTTTTTTTTTTTGTGAGTATCTCTTCTATCAGCAATTTTAGACTTTTTAATTATCAGTGGTGTGAAGATTGTTCAACTGTTTGTTAAGAGTCTCCAATTGTTAGAGAAGTTTATTATTTTGACTATTAATCTCTCTGTAGGACAAGCTACTGTTGTGGAGATTTCATGTAAAACAGTTTGCCCCAGAAATGTTGTACTTGGTAGAGTTTAAAATTTCTAGCATTGCAACTACAAATATTTAAGCAAATATTTGTAGCAACATTGAAAGCTTACAATTAAAAGGTATTCTTAGACTTGGAAGGTGACTTTCAGAGGAAATCCATAATCATCTCATATGATTTGTATTGGGTCATTAAATTTCCTATATATACTAAATGATTTCACATTTTTGTTAGTTTGAAACATATTTTTAAATTATGGATGGGATTAGAACCATCAAAAATACGAAGTCAAGTCAAATATCAATCTGGCTGACGTGCTGACTTTGCAGATGACAGGAGTCTGTAGAGGCCGAGAGAGAGACCTTTTTTCTTAGATATAACCGCCTGTGAAACTCTGCTTTTTAGACATACTTGCCTTGAAACAAGGCGGTTAATTTTGTTGCAAATAGTAAATATTTTTAAGGCAACTCTTTTACTGATACAAAATAATTTGAAGGATTTTATACCTTTTTTATTCAGCCACTAAAAAGTAAACCCAAGAAGTCTGAGACCGATTATCCTCCGGAGAATAACCATGTAAAGAAATGTCGTTCGTTTAAATGTTACATCGTCTAAATGTTAAATCTTTGCTATTGAGCTGGAAGTGACAGTATTATAAGTTTCAGAATCATTTTTTAAAAGGCCACTACTAGATTTCCAGTTAATCCAGTTAATAGAGATAATCTGCGCAGTTAACAGGTTGTTTTTTTTTGTTTGTTTTGTTTTTTTTACAATAACACAATCAGAATTAGTTTTAAAACACTGCTTTTGTTTAGTACTAAAATAAATGGATCCAAGTTATTGGGATTGGCAAAAAATATTAATTCCTTTGAGATTAAAGGTTGAGATTCAACAGGGATTAATTCCGTTCTATGTAATTTTTGTAATTAATATGTAAGTTCATGTTAACATTTAAAGTTTATTTGCTTTCCTACTTCAATCAATGCATTTCAGGCTAAGAAATTCAAATGATGAGAACAGCTTCAAAAATGTAGGTTAAGTTCTAAACAAAGAAGTTAAGAGGTGTCAAAATGTGAAAGTGTGCAGAGGAAACTGGTGATATTTGAGTCTAAAAACAATTGTATTTTCTGCTCATTAATGGGATAAATGTTTAAAATTAATCCTCACAAAACAATTTTTCTTATCAAAAATACTATTTGTTGTCCCCATCTCTGTATCTGAACATGGTGGCAGACACTCTTTGAGATCAGTTTCAGTGCAGGAAAAAAAGGAAGAGAACTGAGTGATCAGAAGAGGAATAAATTTGTGGCTAACAAATGAATTCTGAAAGAATTTGAGATTCCCTTAATCTTCCTTGAGCCCAGTACTTGGGAAGTCTGTTACCCTTTGAAGCAACTCTACAGATTTTAGTATCTGTCTGTCTTTTTACATGGAGATTTTAATATATGTAAGTAAGTGGATTGTATTTATGATTTCTATTACACTCAGTACTATATAGCATTTATTGTAGTGTGTGTTTCTATTTATCTGTTAAGCTTTTGTTTTCCCAAATACAGAGATGTTTAACTGATGTGGAAGTGTCTTATTAGAGAGAAGGAAAATGTCCCCTTCTCCCTTCCTGGGATTTTATCACAGGAAGTCCTACTTTTGAAGCTTCATCCTCCAGTGTTATGTTTCCTCTCCCTGAGTACAGCTTGTGTGATTCTCCCTAACTGCACTCTTACACTGCTAAACTTCTAAGGAAAAAGGCAGTGGTTTTCTTGTAGCTGGGAGCTGAGTGATCTGTTGCAGAAGAGCCCCCAGAAACTTTCACCATAATTCAAGAAAAATGAAGTATGCCTGAAGAATATAAATAAAATCTACTTTGAGTGTTAATTTTTTTTAACCCTTTTCTTCTTCTGGCATATTCAGAACAGTTCAATAGTCAGTTGTGTTACTCTTCACCTATGTGGAAAAACCTGTATAACCTTTGCTAGCTAGTATCAGTGGAGGACTACAGGGATTATAAAATTGTACAGCCATAAAATACTATGGACTGTTCTTACGATGGGTATCACTTGCCCTATAACAGTTTCAAATATACTGATAGGTTAACTGTAGGATCACAACTATAGATAACAGCAATACTGTTTCTCACAGAGGAATTACTGCACCTCCAGAGGGCAAATAAATTCTAAGCAAAACAACGAGGGCAGGACTATTATTTCTAAAATTATACAAGTTCAGCACTACTGAGGAAGAAAGTAAAAAAAATCCTCTTTCTCTGAATCCATTCCTTGAAGCTGGTTTTCATTATTACCTCTGAACAAATGAAATAATTTTACTTTTTGAATATGGGTTAATTTTAAGAAGATCTCCTGAATGTAAAGCAATTTATTCAATTTTGATTTTATTTTTGTAACTAATCTCAGAATGAAAGGATGTTTTTGTTCCAAGCATGCTTTTCAGTTAAATTAAAATCTGAAATCATAGCTCTTATTACTAAGTCTCCCTAGGTAAAAAGTTGTTAAATACTGTCATTTTTTAATGTGAGATCCTGCCTATAAGTCTCCAGTAGAACTGACCATTTATCTTCAGCGATGTTACTGTTATCTAATAGCATCTAGGCTTATTCAGTTGCCTTTCCCTACCAAGGAATAATCAGAATGGACTGATTGTAACCAGCATATTTTAATACTGGAAAGTTAGATTTATTTTTTTTTAAATCACTTTAAAATTCACTCAAAAAATCTGAAAGGAACTTTCCTTATTACCATTCGTTCTATGTGTATGTTACTACCCAAGGAATTAAAACTCACGCACATGGAGCAGCTTTCCATATTTGCTATCAGGCCAAAGCAGCTTACAGTGGTGTTTACTACCATGTCTTGATGTAACATCTTGAAACAACTGCACATGCACATAATAAAGAATTACAGTGTACTTCATAGGGGAGATATCAGAAAAACTGTTCTTAGCTTTACCTCCTTGGGTTATTAATTTTATGAAGATTTCCTGGATGTCTTAATATTGTGCCTTTGAAGTCACATTTTTTAAGAATGTGTTAAAAGACTGTTATTTCTGTCTACTTTTTTTTTCTTTTTTTTTTTTTCACTTTTCTGGCACATTCTGCACTTGGCCTATAAGGAACTGTGTATCCAACTGTACTTTGAAACTTGAGGTAGCTCAATTTTCGCTCATTAAGAACTTAGTATATAGCCTTTTCTTGTCACAGAAATCAGGATCCAGAAATTAATTATAGGCAATTTTGTACACCTCAGTGCAACTGCTCACAAATATGCGGCCTAGATCCACACTCAGATTGATCATGTCTGATTGGAAGTGGGTCTAGTTAGCCAGGATGAAATGTTACGTCAGTAGTTCCTAGGATATGAAGTGATTTAGTGAATTAAATCTTCTTAATATTAGATTTTTTCTGAAGATCATCTCAGTAAATACTATATTTTTAAAGTGCTACATTTCATGATATGAATAGTATCTCTCTGTAGGGACCTTGCCAGAAATATAGACAAGTATGATATAAATATGAGTAATGGGAAAAAAAAAAAGTTTCTAAATATTCCTGTTTGAGATATGTTTTCTCAAATACTAAGATGAAAACATTCCCACTTTTTTCCTTTGGCTACTGTTATTCTTACCGATGTCTTTGAAACTTATTACAGTAAAGCACAGTAAAACAGTAAAACTTTTTGTCCAAGAAAAGTAAAATACATACTACCACAGTAGTGGAGGTCTTTGTCTATTTCTGTCTCTAAAGCTCTACTATTTATCAAATGGTGTTTCAGACTGTACTGTTAGACTCCAGCAATCTACTTACATGCCACAGAAATCTTTGGTGACTTTGTAGGTACTGGATTGCTAGTGGATGGATGATGGTTGAGTGTCTAGGTAAAGTCTGGAACCTAGCATTTCTGAAAGTCAGACTACTGATTTGCATTTCTGCTGAGACCCAGTATTTAGGGAACCAGTTTAAAAAATAAGAATAATTAAAAAATAAATAAAAAATACTGAGAGAAAATGTTGGTACAAGGTAGTCAAAAGTTGTACAAATTCTTGGTATTTCCATTAATCTAAAATTTGTAGGGACTCTGTGCTGGTTCTTCATAATAAGGCATGTTGAAAAAGCAGATTAGTCCTACTGATACCCTACAAAGAACTAACTAGTTTCACAGTTTTACAGCAAACAAGCTTCTGTTACTGACAGGCAAATTTCCAGCAAATGTCCAAGCAGTCAAGTCTAGTGTGATTTTCTTTCTTATAGTTCATCCCTATCTTTTACAATGGGATCACTTCTTTTCCTGCTGGAGAGATCACCATTATGAGAACAATAACACAGTAGCATTCAGCCCTGCTGATGTTTTGTCAACGGTTTACGGGCGTTCGGCCCGGTTCCGTGACGAAGGGGACGGGGGATCCACGGGCCCACACCCCGTGAAAAGGGAAAAGGGAAAAAGGGTAAGGAGATGGCCCTGAGAGCAAAGAACAGCAGCAACAATCTGAGGAGAAACAAACTAATTTACTAAATAAGATATCGGAATGCAAAACAACACACTATAATACAATATAATTACAATTTAAGCTGATAAATCCAATACAGAGAGAGAGAATGTCCCAAAATCAAGGTAGGCCTTACTCTACTACCGACGATAAGACGGCTGGAGAGCGAGGTGCTGCCAAGACGAGAGACGGCAGAAAAAGGGCCGAGGTCTCGTGATCTGCAAGTTTTTATACTGTGAGCTTTTATCTTTTCCCTCCGGCTGGAAAATGGTAACAGAGGAGCAAAGTGCCGTGGGGAATGTAGTAGTCCTTCTCTTCTGAGAACCAGGTACATTCACTACATGATGTTATGATGTGGAGTACCAATAACCGAAAATCATAAAACCATGACATAATGCTGGTATGTTTATATGAAATTAAAGTATCATATGTTCTAAAAAAATCATCTGCGTTACTGGAGAGAAACCATTTTACTCTCTGTGCTCTAGGTGAAGGTCTTTTCAGCTAAAAGGCTTATTTGGGGCTGCCAGTTGTCACTTTGATTCTCTCACACTTAGCTCAAGTCTTTTGTAATTTCTTCTGTTTCACTAATACCTCTAATAGAAAAAATCAAAAAGTCAAAAAGCAGAATTATGGTAGCAGAATAAAAACTTCAGATACTGTACATATCATAATTTACTGAGCCAATGAAAACTCTATTCAAGTGGATATTCTCTAAATCAATGCTTTGTTAGTGTGGTTCTAAGATGTCTGATAATTCTTTCCAGTTGTCGTATTCACACTTATGTATCTTGCTGCAAGCCTGACACTTGAATATTGCACTAATTTGAAATAAATGTGGAAATACTCATCTTAGGAAATATATCTTTGTTAATGTAAAACTCAGTTATGTCTTACAGAGTCAAGTTCTGTGTACTTTTGGCAAACCATTTGTTGGACATTTGAGCAATGCCATTTGCCATTAAGGACAGATAAGCACTGCAGCAGATTGCCTGAGGAAACTGTAAAAAATATCATTTGAAGCTTAAACACATGTAAAATATCTGTCAAAAAAAAGGGTATGAGTGGTAAGACTTTCCCTGCAACCCTTTGTGCTTGACTTTTTATGATTCCTTGCTATACTCTGCTTTAACAATTTGACAACATTCTTTCTGTCCCCATCCTTACTTATCAGATGTGGAAATGTTTTTGGATGGGGTTGGAGGAAGACAAGATTGAGGATAATGCTGAGGGAAAGTGCCTTGATACTGTACATTTCTTTAAATTAGAGCGTTTTCAGGAAAGTTGATTTTTAGTGCTTAACTGCATGTGGATCAAAGGTACTAGATAGCATTTTTTGATGTCTTTGATATCTTTTGATACCTTAGAAGTAAGTAGTTTATGACTGAGAACAAATTCTGTAATATTGGTGAAATTATTTAATAGCTATGAACAATTGAAATCAAATGCTGTTATAGAAATAGAGTAGTTGAGATATTTCAAAGAGTTAGTTTTGAGAAATGAGGGACAGAGACTATGGCAGTGTCTGTCATTAATGTTGTATGCTGCTTTATATTAAACCAAGATTTCAGTTTTTCCTTATTTTGCCAAGGTTAGCTCCTTCTCAAGATGTACATTGAAAGGCATATTTATGTTATGAAGGGAATTTCAAGTAATCATCATCATTGTTGCTGTTGTTGTTAAAGATATGCACCGCCAACCCTATGGCTCTCTCCTGCTACCCAGGCCCCCATGCCAGCCCATGGCATTCAGCCCCAAATCCAACAAGCACAGCCAGGCCCCAGCTCCCTATAGCCAGCCTGGACTGGTCATGCTGGAGCTGTAGGGGTGGTCTTGGAGGTGTTATCTCATCTGTCCTTTGGTGTGTTCAGGGTAAGGAGGGGTCCTTCGAAACACAATGAAAAGAAGTCAAGAAGGAGATCTCCAGGTGCGTGCAGGAATCCAGTTATTAGTGTGTTTTGGAGGAGAAGTTAAGGAGGAAGAACATTTATTCGAAAAACAGATGAGGCATCTGGAAGAACCCAGTCATAATCTAAAAAGTGAAGATTTGGATTTAATAGGCCCACACATGAATCAAAATTTCTAAGAAATGAAGAGTTGGATGGAGCAGGATGAGGAAAATAAAACTGTCAGTGACTAGAGAAGAGTAGGACAGGAAGATAAGGCAGAGGCATCGGGGAACCATATTGTGCCCTTTGTTAGGGTTGCAGAAGTAAAGACAAACGTTGAAAATACCTATTCAAACTGGATACTGGAGTTGAGTCTTATTATAATAGGTCTTATATAGATATTAGTATATGTTATATATAATATAATAATCGGTCTTATTGTAGAAAACACAAATCTCACTGGCTTCATTTGTTATTCCAATTAGTCATCACATCTGTATGTCGGTTCCTGAGATACTGTCAGATTATTAAGATCCCTGCTTATCTGAAAGGCTGTAGAAAGAAATGAGAAACAGCAAATACCTAACAATGATACAAACTAATCTTTACAATGGAATTAAGCAGAAGAAGTTGATACAATTCCCTTGGATTGCCTTCAGCTAGTTTTATAAGCAGATAGATATTTATTTTGATTATGCACATCTTGCAGCTTACGAAACTCCATTGGTACTGTATGCAGCAGCATCCCTCCACACAACATAACTTATCTTCAGAGCAATTCAGAAATGAAGTGATCACGAAACTGAAGTTATTTAATAATGCATTTTTAGAAGGAATGAGCCAAAATGCAGTCTGGTGAAGGCTTCCCAGAACTTCAAGCAAACCAGTTTTTCTGCTCCACAAATGAAAACAAAGTGACAAAATATTGTCCATATTCTTGAAGAAACAAATTCAATTTTGTGCTTTCTCAAAACCGTATTGCAGTTGGGCACTATATTTTCTCTCCCTTCACCACTCATGCCTTCTGTCTCTCACCATATGAACTTGAGTAGGTGATCTTGAACATCCTCCTCACTTCTGATACGTTTTTTCTTTTCCATTGCATTACTCCACCTAGCCCTCATACTAAACTCTGCAGTTTGCCAAAATAAAGCCCTTACCTCCTGTTCTCATCACTTCCTTGTTTTGGTAGGTTCTGATTACCTCTCAGTAGTGCAGATATAGGAACAGTTACTATTACTTCCTGCGAAAACTCATCCAGGCTAGTTTACCTGCTTTAGCAAATGACTTGAGTAACTTTTGCATGAAGCTGGGTTTGCCTGCGTTCTTGGTTTTAATAATAATTGATTTTCAATGTAATCTTAAAATAAATTGAAGATTTTTAATAAAAATGCATTGACAAAAGTTACAACTTCTCATCAGACATAGCTTTCAAAAATGCACTCAACTCTACAGTAGTAATTTCTGCTTTCCTATCAAACGTGGATCCTGTGTCTTGCTGTGATCTGTTTTGATTTAAAAAAAAAAAAAAAAAAAGAAAGAAAGGAAGAAACTTGTATTTAGCTGTAGTGTTTGGTGCAGGAAATTTAAGATTTGTCAGTTCTGAAAAGATTTCTGTTTGGGTTTTTTTGGGAGTGGGTCTTTTTTCTCTTACTTCAGAAATTAACAGTGCTATTATTAACAATAATTATGTGATCTTTCCTTGCCCACATGTGACAATGTGCACAAGAGTCAGTCCTCATTTTATTTTTTCTTATCTGTCTACTTCTTCTGGGGGGCTGTCATAAAGGTAAACATCTCAGTGGATCTGCCACAACTGTGACTGTTCTGTAGCAGAAACTGAGCTTTGCATTCCTTGATGCTAAAGTATATTGAATATCAAAAATGCATAGGAAGTATTAATATATTTAGTTGAATTCCAAGGGTGGCATGAGTGGACACACTTCTGTTTCTGCAGGCTTCTCACTATTTGATAGCAACATACTTTGAATGGCTAATGTTATAAGCTCTTAAGGCATGTTGCCATTTCAGCAGTTAAGTCAAGATTTTATAGATTTTAATGTGTTGAAAGGGCTTTTAAATCTCTTGGGTTTTCAGCTCGTAGTATATGTCTCAGTTACTACTAATTGTGAATAAATATTGTGCCTCCTTCTGGCTTTCCTCTACCCCTTATATTTTTACTTCATGCCTCCACACTGCTCATTTGCACCAAAAAAAAAAGGCCTAATTAAAAAAAAAAATAGCCTTTTGCACTGCAGCTCTCTACTTCCTCACTCTCTGTAGAGTAATATCCCCCTACTCTCCAGATGTAGAGAAGGAAGATGAAACACACCCTTTATTTTTCTTTCTATTGTCTTGAAAGAAGTAGTTCATGATTAAATTGTTGTATTTTGTTTTCACTTAAATCTTCATCACTCAGACTTCTGTGAATATAGCTACAGTAGGAATAGGATCATATTGAGTAGAGCGTGAAGTTTACCTGATTCCAAATATCCTGTGAAAGGTACTTTAAAGGTTCCCAACACAGCTAATGATTTCCTTGACTGTACTAATGAATGGGTAGCAGGAGCCAGTGACTACCAGGAAAGGAATGTCTTCATTCATGTTCCTAAACATGCTTCCTTCAAAGTTTATCAGAAAAAAAGAAAAAAATTCCTAGTCCTCAAATAGTGTTATTCTGGCTTCAGTAAGAGCTTCATCTAGCTTCACTGCTTCCCTCGAGCAATGATATTCCTCCCACCGCTGTCAGTTTCGAGAGGACTAACTTCTGAGCAGCTTCTATGGATTCTGGTCAGCACTCCTGTACTGGCCTCTCAGTTGTGTGGAGCCTGCTGCTGTAACCTTTTTTTATCATTCGCCACTGACAGTATGGCATTTTTGAGCATGGACTCCCAGTGTACATGTACTTATTTATCTATAGATCTTATACACATACTGTGGTACTAATCTATTATGTGCATTATAAAACATACTCAAAATAGATATATTAGAAAAGGATTAGGCAAAAATAAACATTTTTTAATTATATTTATTAATAGTACAAACGATACCTCCCACATTCCAGTGGATTGTCTTGAAAATCCCCAGGAGAAGGGAGACTCCACTTGGGAAAGGACTGGGATAGAGGACCACTGGTCTCACAGCAGAAATTGCTTTTCTGCTGAGCTATCTGAAACCTGGTAGAACCAACCCTGCTTTAGGACGGACACTGTAATAAAGGGGCTGCAGAATATTGGCTAGGTACCTCTGCTGGCTGGGAGCAAGACAGCTGCAGGGACAAGGAGGGTAACACCATTAGATGGGCAGCCTCTTCATCCCTGCCAGCTGAAGTTATATGTATATATATTGTTATCACTGCATTTTGTTTCCTTTTTCGTCTTTTCGCTCCTTAGGAGGAGAGTGAGCAAAGGGCTGTATGGTGTTTAGCTCCCTGCTGGATTAGACCACAGCAGGCCTTTTGGTACCCAACATGGGGCTCAAAGGGTTGAGATAATGACAGATCTGACCATAGCATGTTTAAACAAAATTGTTGTAAGTGTTGTAATAATTTAGTAGTTGCTGGTCACATTGTTATCTTTCCGATTTTCAGAAATCTCTCAGGATTTTTTCATGGAACCATATTACTTGCTATATATGATCCCTATTGCACTGTTTACCATTTCTGGGGGCTGGATTCAGGCTAACATTTTTCTGTACAGTGTAACACTGGTTGAGAAGCTAATCTTGTATTCAGTATTGCAGTCATCTTCATACTTTGGAAACCATATCTTGGAAACTATTAATAATTTCACTCATTACTTTGTCTCCTCAGGGAGCCAGGCTATGGGGGAGGGAAATGGGAATGGCATGTTACTTTTGCTATGCTTACTGAACGTCTTTAAAATTTTGTTTAAGGTTAAACAACTATTTACAAGTATCCCCTAGAGATCTTCCCTGCAGCTGGATAGCTGAGTGGCAGGCAGTATGGGGTGATATGGGCATGTACCTAGAACAGTAGGCACTGCCAGTGTTTTAGAACTTTACCCCTGAACATCTGCAGAATCCTGAGAAACTGGTGAAATATGTAATGAATATGTACTGTCACCTTGGCAATTCTGGAGAGGCACAAATCACTGCAACATGCTGGGGCCTGATCCTTGCCTACTAAGCCCTGTTCAGCACTCTTCAGCACCCTGCCAGGTTAAACCACAACACATCACCTTCTTTCCATGATTTCCTAATGTATAAGACATGTATTCATCCTTAACTTTTGACCAGGTTTATAGATTCAGTGAATGGCAAGTGCACAGTTATCTTTACAATATGTGTAGTATTGCACTTGGGTCACATCTACTTTGTCTTTGCATTCCAAAGCCAAGTTGTTGCCTGTGCTGGAATACTTTCCTTTCCATTGTGGATGGATGTATGTGGATGGAGTAGTATAATGCAGTTAATTGTTCCTTTTTATTTTTATTTAATCAATATGAGATTTGTTCATTCTAAAAGCCAGTTTTCAAATAGTATTTTAATCTATACCCACTTCAACCTGACTCAACAACAGAATTCAAACAGCACTAATGTGGAACTATTAGTCTGTATGAGTCAACTTTAGTCAAAATGCTAGGCTAGTGTATGTTGAAAATTCCTAGGAATTTCTTTATTAACTCATAGGACTGGTCCAATTATAATCAGTGCTTTGGAGCTCAGTTATCCTATTTTCCCCTTCCAATTATAGAATCATAGCATCACCAAGGTTGGAAAAGACCTACAAGATCATTCAATCCAACCGCCCACCTATCACCAATATTCCCACTAAACCATGTCCTTCAATACAACATCGAAACGTTTCTTGAATGCCTCCAGGGACAGTGACTCCACCTCCTCCCTGGGCAGCCCATTGCAGCGCCTAGCCACTCTTTCAGAAAAGCAGTATTTCCAGACGTCCAGCCTGAATCTCCCCTGGTGCAACTTGAGGCCATTCCCCCTCGTCCTGTCACTAGTTACAAGAAGGAAGAGGCCGACCCCCAGCTCACTACAACCTCCCTTCAAGTAGGGACTTACAGAGAGCAATAAGGTCTCCCCTGAGTCTCCTGTTCTCCAGACTGAACAATCCCAGCTCCCTCAGCCACTCCCCATAAGGCCTGTGCTCCAGACCCCTCACCAGCTTCGTCACCCTCCTCTGAACACACTCCACAGCCTCAATATCTTTCTTGCAGTGAGAGGCCCAAAACTGCACACTGTACTTGAGGTGTGACCTCACTAGTGCTGAGTACAGAGGGATAATCAATTCTCTGTTCCTGCTGGCAGCACTATTTCTGATACAAGCCAGGATGCCATTGGCCTTCTTGGCCACCTTGGCACACTGCTGGCTCATGTTCAGCCAAGCATTGACCAATATTCCCAGGTCCGTTTCCTCTACACAGTCTTCCAGCCACTCTGCCCCAAGCCTGTAGCATTGCCTGGGGATGTTGTGGCCAAATAGTAGGACCCGGCACTTGGTCTTGTTGAATTTCATCCCACTGGCCTCAGCCCAGCTATTCAACTTGTCCAGGTCTCTCTGTAGGGCCTTCCTACCCCCAGACAGATCAACACTTCCTCCCAACCTGGTGTCTATCTGCAAACTTACTGAGGGTGCACTCCGTGCCCTCATCCAGGTCATCAGTAAAGATATTGAACAGGACAGGCCCCTATACCAAGACACCACTCGTGACTGGTTGCCAACTGGATATGACTCCATTTACCGCCACTCTCTGAGCCCAGCCATTCAGACAGTTCTTTAGCCAGCAAAAAGTGTAACTGTCCGAGCCATGGGCAGCCAGCTTCTCCAGGAGAATACTGTGAGAGACAGTGTCAAAGGCTTTGCTGAAGTCTAGGTGGATTATGTGAGCAGCACCATCCATCAGGCGGGTCACTCAATCACAGAAGGAGATCAGGTTGGTCAAGGAGGCTCTGCCTTTCTTTAACCCATGCTGGCTAGGCCTGAACCACTGGCTGTCCTGCACATGCTATGTGATCTCCCTCAAGATGGTCTGCTCCGTAACCTTTCCTGGCACTGAGGTCAGGCTGACAGGCCTGTGGTTCCCTGGATCCTCTTTACGACCCTTCTTGTAGATGGGAGTCACACTGGCAAGTCTCCAATCCTATGGGACCTCTCTGGTTGTCCAGAAACACTGATAGATGACAGAGAGAGACCTGGCTGTCACCTCTGCCAGCTCCCTCAGCACCCTTGAATGGATCCCATCCGGCCCCATGGACTTATGGCAGTCCAGGATTTATGGAAAGCTCTGGCAGTTCTTTGGAAATTCATGGCCAAATAATTTGTCAATGAAATGTAGTATATGTAAATTGATAAATGTAGTTGTTGGGAATAAATAATCACCACAAGTTGCTGATCAGAATAGAAGACCCTATTAATAATTTGAAGTAATTATCACCTTCACTTTGTATGCTATTCTGCTAAATATATTATCAGAATATGCCTTCTTAGGAGTATGTAAATGTCAGGATATGTGACTTCAGAAATGGAAAGCTTTTACAAAAAGCTTTCTGATTTTCCTTTTCCAGTCAGTATTAATCATGTAGATGAACTGAGCAAAGGAGGTATAGCTTACCCATATATAAAACCATTTGTAAATCTGCTCTTCAAAAGGGTAGCATATGCAGTAAATTACAGAAGTCAATCTGAAAGAGCTTCTCTAGCGGCATTTATATGTCCCAGATTTTTTTTTCTGGTTTAAAAAATACTTGAAGTTGGATGTTAAAAGAGTGGTACTCTTGTTATTGGATATTATTCTCTCATCCATCTCTTCTCCAGTCCTTTCCTCTAGACTTCATTCCCTCAAGTGTTTTCAATTAGTGCTGTAATTAAGAAGACAAAAGCTTTTTCATTTGAAATTAAAAACTTGCAAGGCATTCACCTCCTTTGAGTCCTTATTTTTGGCTCTAATCAGAAGTTCAAGAAATAGCAAAGAGTTTTGCGTTGCCATTATTACCACTCTTAAGAAACTACTATAATACAGTTCAATTTTGTTCTTATGCTTCAGCTGCCTTTTACTAATGAAGACTTAGTCTTAACACCTAAGAAATGATGAATGAGCCAAAAATATTATTCGTGTCTTCTACTTTAATTTTCACGTAGGTTTTGACTTTACTTTGTCTTTACTGATCCACTTTCAGAAGCAAGCAGCAAAATACTACATATATATGTACACAATATATATAATAAAATAATATATATATTTTATAATATTAACAATTACTTTATTTCTTTGCAGTGAATTTAGATGACAGTTTATATTAGCGTTTGCCCCCCCCCCCCAAACAAAAAAGGATATCGATGCAGTTACAGTAAATGACGTTATTAAGGAAATCTGTGACATGAACCTCCTAACATCAATAATGTTTAAGTAAGCATGGTTTTTATTCCTTGATGAGTAAAAATTAAAGAAAACCGTCAACATGCATAATAAAACCTCTGTCAGGTTTTGATTATTTAAAGCACTTGCTGAACATCTAGACTATGGTGTGACTTTTCCTTAAAATAATGCAGGATATACGCAGTGAAGGGACACAATTGACTATATATTTAGATATATTACATGGTTGATATAAAGCTTCCTGCATTAGTGCTGACTTCTAGTGAGAAACAAAACTATAGTTACTTGAGTATTTTAGCAGTAGCATGTCATTAATTATGAGTGGGACCGGCCTGGGGTACATTTTTTTGGATATACTATTCTTTCACTTTATTCTGTTAGAATTCAAAGGAATTTTAAGTGTTGCTAAAATGTAATATTGCTAAATAGTCTTAATCTAGTCCAGTGGTTAAGATAGGATTTTAAAAAGTTATTTTGCTTTTTTATTTACATTTTATATGAGTAAGATGTTATGATGTTACTAGTTTGTTGTTCCAAGTAACTTAATTTTAGAAATGCAATGGTTGGTATCTTTCGTCAAGAAACTATGAGGAACTTTTCCAGGGTATTGCTTGATGCAAAATGAATGCTAACAGGGCAGATTGGTAGTGGGATTGGCACTGGTGATGCTGATACAAACAGTAACTGAAATGGCCTTGGGCAGAGCAGGACCTTCCTTTCCCAGTGCGGCACAAGCCGGTCATGTTGACTCTCTGGCAAAACAAATCTCCATCAGGCATCCACGTGCTTTACTTCTGAGCTGCAAATCTGTTTACACCATTGATTATGTTGATTAAGAAACAAGAAGTTATTGTAATTAAACTGGCTTACACTTTTTGAGGTATAAAACATGGCTTGTTATTTTCAATATTATTTTCTGACTTTCTTGTAATCTGCTATTTGCTACAGCTTCCATGTATTTCTTAAAATTTTGTTTCTGATTTAGCTTATTGTTATATTTACAGCTGTTCTGCTGTTCCTCCTTTTTATTGATATTGGAAAAGTGTTAGCCTTTTGATGAGCAATGAGCTATTCCTTGTGACTGAAGATAAATTATTTCACCAGAGTGATGTCATATTCATGAATTCCAAGACCTAAGGTCTTGAAGTCTTAATAACTGTAATTCCATACCAATTACCCCTCTCTGAAAGATGTGTCTAAAAGGGCAGAGATTTTCTTTCTCTGTTGAGCATCTGTTACTCAGCTGATCCAGGAATAGATATGGGACTTTCCAGTCTACTGTATTCAGTTAAATTAGAATCCCTTCCTCATCTTCTCTCTGGCTTCTGAAGGTCTCTTTCTCTTTGCTTTTGTAGCAGTAATCGTTTTGTGTCCTGAAGTTTTGTCATCATTTCGTGATGAATTCTGCTAATATCTTAAGCTCAGTAGTGATTTCCAGCTTAGAATCAGGGGCTCCAAGGGTAGAGGTAGTAAAGAATGGGAGAGATCATAAAGCTTTCATAGATGCTTGTGCTGTGAGTGAATAAAGTACTTCCATGCAGGTCTGTCAGAAATATTACGTGCTGTATTTATTGATAATAGCTATAAATAGAAGATTACATGCAAATGCATACACTTATTTCATCTGGTATTTCAACTGTTTCAGTGAAATGTGCTGGCCTTCCTCCCTTAGGCTTCTTTGAATAGCTCAGTATGAAAGCATTGCACCAATGTTGCTGAAGTTTATGAAGTAATCTATTAAAAAAATGAAAATCGTTAAATCCATTTCAATTGATGTTTAATTTTACTGCAGCCAAATCTTAAGGAGGAATACTGTGCAATATGACTTGTGAGCAGGCAGGAAAACTTTTAATGGAAGATACAAATCCCGCTTCTGTTCTCTAATTCGATGACCTCTCATTAATTTCAAAGGTATTGCTTGGGTAAAGAACTTAGAAAATGACCTTTGGTTTTGCCTATTTAAATTGCTAGTGGAGCTGTCACATCATTCTTATGGAAAAGGACTATGGATATAAAAATAAAGATATTAAAGTACATTCTATATATTTGCTTCTATATTGATTTTCACAAGCTTGGCAATATCTGCTTTAACTTACTGTACAATGGTTAGAGGTTAATCTGAAAAAAAGCCCACACCAAAAACTTGCAGCATTGATTTGACATTGGACTTTCTCATAAGATGGAATTGTGAAAGAATGCAAAAGCTGTGGAAAGGCCAATATAATCACAGCTAAATTTAAAGTATCTGTCAGTATTAGATTACAAATTTGCTTTTGTGGAACCTCAGCCCCTTGAAAATCTTTTTTTTGAGTGTTTCAAGGCAGAAATTGAGCTCAGTTTTTAGTAGTATCCAGACCACTTCTATGTCACGAAGGTGAAATTTTAATTGCTTTTCAATATTCAGTTTGTGTGGAAGTAAATGCTGATGTTATTCTTCTTCATTGAATTGTCTTTTTTCCTTTTTAAAAAGCTGGAGACAAGTTGATTTCTTTCTTTCTTTTGTTGCATGATTCCACATGGAGAGGAAAGGAAAAAAAATAAGAACACATTTTTATTTGCATGGAGGAAGGGAAGATTTCAGGGTCTGAATGAAGCATTCAGTTCTTCCAAAGCATCCATTCTCTCCTGTGGCATCAGCACTCTGCCAAGATTGTCACACTGTGATACCTTCTTTATTTTTAAGTTGGAGACTTTCTAAGGCTAGGATCTTTTCAGTCTATGGGTCTGCAGTATGATAACATGAAGTCTGATGGGAAAGCTTCACTAGAAACTACCGCTTGGAAAAGCTTTGGCTTATACTTTTCAAGCATAAAACTTGCAGTGAAAGACAAGGGAGAGGTGGAGTAAATGAGCGTGGAGAAGTTTCTTTACTTATTTGATAGGACACTATGTACTGTCAGCGTGACATTGCTTGTCTCTTCCACTGTCATTTTGATGGTCTTTTGGTAGCACCAAGGAGCAAAACTATTCAAATAATGAGGGCAAACAGGCTTTTATGGGAAATGTACTGTCTAAAATGGCATTGCTTACTTTTTGAACTCAGATCAAAATGCCTTCAAATGCCAATTTTGACTGCATTGGGTTTTCTAAAATGAGTGATGTTTAAGAAGGAAATAAATGGAAAGTCAAGGTTAAAATCAATTCACTGCATTATTAGAAGTTCTAGCAACATCTGCTCATAAGTGTTAAAATGGTGCTTATAATCCTGACAATAGTGAAATTTCTCCTAACTTAAAACTTATGCGACATTCGATGAATATTTCATAGTTTTAATTTCTTTTGCACTAAAAACTTTTAAGATACACTTATTCATAGAACTGTAGAATGATTTGTTTTATGATGACTAAAAACAAATAAGCAAAACAACAGTGACAGTTACAGTCCTGTAACAACGTACCAGTCGTCGATCCCTTATGGATAGGATACCTGTGCACTGAGATGTAAGTGGCTGTAATGAAAGATTGATTTTCGGTGGTGACTGCTGATAGAATATGCATGGACTTGAAAGCCGTTTTTCAGAGAGCACATGCAAAGAAGTGTAGTTCTATCAACTGAAATGACCAAGAATTTTTTAATATGCACTAGTTAAACCATCTCTGAAATCATTGTACAGGAAAATGTATTCTAGTGCTTTAACCACAGAAAAGGTAGACTGCCTCCCTGTTAGGGGGCATTGTCAATTTTTACAAAGTGTTGCAAGCCAATGACAATATATTTGTCTCTGAGCTTTGTGTGAGATGGCTACACTTGCAGATTGACTGTGAATGTGACAGGGAAACAGAACTTGTTTTTGAGTTTTCTTGTGTTATTCTGCAAATGTAGATGCGGGTTGTGTTTGAAATGAATGTCGGAACATCACACTGCTACACACTGGCATTTTTAATGTCATCTCCATTTCATTTTGCTATCCAGAGCAATGTAATGGTATGACAGCATTCTTTGCTCTCAGTGTAGTATTGGTAAGGTATTTCGTGGCCAGGGATAGTACAAGAAGAGTGTGAGTGTCCTTGCTACCACTTGCAAGCTAAATTTACAGACTGGTGCAGTAGTAATGCTCAGGTTTCCAAAAAGCTTTCCACATCAGTCTTGTTAACTTGCATTCAGCCGGAAACATACTATACAACGTATTTGCTGTACCTCTGGAACAAGCAAAGTTTCCTCCTACAAGGTTCCAGTTTGTGCACACCACAGCTATTCTGCCAATTGAACCAGCATTGAATGTGGTTGTTAATTGGTAATTCACTTCAAAATCCTACAACTGCTTCAGACTGAAATGGTAATGTAGAGCAGATGCAGCCTTAAGATGGGGTTTCATGTTATTCTTTGACTGCCACAGAAAGGAGTAATAGCTTTCATTCTCACATCACCTTCTGAGTGCTCCCTCTGTATCCTTTTCTGAGTTTGACTTGTCGCTGTAAATCTCTCCTGCTTGGAGGGAAAGCTAACTCATGAAAAACTGTGAGTTTTCCCTCAGATCAGCAAACTAATCAGAGTCACTGTGGAATTGCACAGTTGCTAAATTTAGCACAAGGGAAGAAGCAGGAAAGCAAGGGGAAAACAGGTCCATTCCCTCTTGCCTCCTCCTGCTGTTAGATTAAATTAAGTATAATGTGAAACTACACCCTGAAGGAGAAGCATGTAGGTTTATTCAGAGATTGTGACTGTTGCTGCTGGTTGAGAATTTGTACACCTGAGGTTTCACTGTTTAAAAATGGAGTGGAATTCCTCGAATGATTTCGTTTATGCCATTTTTTGGGGGAGGAGATATCTGTCTGTAGCAGTTAATAAATGTTTTCAGGTGTCTTGTGCAGATCTTTCCTGACAAATGCAGAAATGCTGGATGTGTATTTGGCTGTTCTTGTTGTCTCTGTTGGCCTTCTCAGAAGAATGGAAGGATTTCAGAATGTAATAGCAAACTGTTATATATCAGCATGACATCAGCATGATAGTCAAATGCAGTAGCAAATGTGCCACAAAACTTATGCTTCTAGTATTGTTTCCTTTACCAAAATATTTAGGATGAGTTTTAATAAGAGGTCAATTCCCTTACTAATTTTAATTTTTGTCTGTCTCTACTTACAAAATGATAAAATAGAAATAGTGTATTGTAATTTTCATAGAATCATAGAATCACCAAGGTTGGAAAGGACCTACAAGATCATTTAGGCCAACAATCCACCTATAACCAGTATTTTCCCACTAAACCATGTCCCTAGTACAACATCCAAAGGTTTCCTGAACACCTCCACGAACGGTGACTCCACCACCTCCTTGAGCACCTGGGCACACTGCTGGCTCATGTTCAGCCAAGCGTCGACCAATGCTCCCAGGTCCATTTCTTCCATACAGTCTTCCAGCCACTCTGCCCCAAGCCTGTAGCATTGCCTGGGGTTGTTGTGGCCAAATAGTAGGACCCGGCACTTGGTCTTGTTGAATTTCATCCCACTGGCCTCAGCCCAGCTATTCAACTTGTCCAGGTCGCTCTGTAGGGCCTTCCTACCCCCAGACAGATCAACACTTCCTCCCAACCTGGTGTCTATCTGCAAACTTACTGAGGGTGCACTCCGTGCCCTCATCCAGGTCATCAGTAAAGATACTGAACAGGACAGGCCCCTGTACCAAGATCCCTGGGAACACCTCTTGTGGCTGGTCACCAGTTGGATTTAATTCCATTCTCCACCACATTCTCTGGGTCTGGCCCTCCAGCCAGTTCTTTAGCCACGGGCAGCTGGCTTCTCCAGGAGAATACTGCTGAAGTCTAGGTAGACTACGTCAACAGCCTTCTTCCTATGCCTTAAAAAACTTCCATTCTGTTTTCTTTCCAATCCATTTGTCTTTTTCTAGGAAAAAAAAAAGTCTAAAATACCATACTATTACACTGCTCAATCTATGACTGAATCTGAGTCATATGGTGGAACTACTCTCACGTCGTAAAATAAACCAAAAAACAGGAAAGTATTCTACTCCCTAAATATAGATTTTGCTAGAAATAATGTTATCTAATGAGAGCATGTCAGTTTTGGAAATCCTCTGTGCTGGTATATGAGCAGAATAAAGTAAAAGTTCTAAAATCAAGTCCTGCCTTTGTATTAATGTACAGTAAGCTGTTTCTTTCTGCCTGTACACTAGCAGTTTTCAGGTATTTTATCTGGGTTGAATAAACTCTATACAGCCTCTTTAGGCTCTTCAAGGTTGTTTCTCCCCTTGACCCCTCTGAGATTTCTCTTCAGTACAGCTGACATCTGCTTTCCACTCTGTACAATTCTCCCTGGCCACCTAACCCTTGAAGCCCTTACTCTTCTCTCTGTATGGGTGTTCTAAATCCACAGTGCAGCAACCAGGAAAGAAAAGATAGGTAAATGCATACATTTTTAGTGAAAATAGCAGATAACATTTAGGCATCATTTTCAACAGCACAAAGCATTCAGGAGTGAAGCAGATACCTAGTGAGATCTTTTGACCTTAGTTATATCCTGCAGTCATTGACAGCATGTAGGTAGGACAATCCAGGTTTAGTACTAGGTTTGTGTTGAATAAGTATAAACGTGTCTACAGTTAGCTTGTATTTGTAATGAACTTAGTGTTTGTTATACCTATGACATTAAAGATGCTTTAGGAAAGTGAAATTGCTGATAAACATATTCAGGTTCTGAAACCTTGGCTAATCTGATATTTCCGTGGTTACTGTTCATGAAACTGAAATGATTTTTCCCTGAGGGAAAATACCCATGCGAATATGCCCAGCAAGGTTGTGACATGTTGCATCAAAGTATATTAGTTTGTGTGATGGGGCTTTACATAGGAATTACCGAGGCAGTAATTCTGCAGTGTGCTTGGGGCTTGTACTGGAACAGGCTTTAGAGTCTTCATATCTTTGGTTTTCAAAAAAAAAAAGAAAGAAAGAAAGAAAAATCCCTTCTATGATTAGCATTTACATAGCACTTGCATATGTAGCACTTTATCACAAGCTAAATTTTGCTGACTTAAGAAGAACCCATATCAATTCTCAGGGCTTCTTCTGATTGCACTTCTGAGTTTCATCCAGCTGAAGAAGCAGCATAACTATGACAAAACAAATCAAGAATGATCCAAGAAGAAACCAGCCCAAGATACATCTCTGCTTTTTTTCTATTGTGAGAAGTGGGCAGCAGAATCCACTTGCTGTCACTGACTGAGCAAGGGACCCTCACCACTTCTTCCCCTGCTTCCAAAGTCAGGGCAATGAAAAACATCTCTGGGCATCTGAACCTTTATAGATGTCTTCTCTTTTTACCTGCCTCTGTGTGTCTGTATATATATATATACATCATTGACACAGAATGTTTTTTGTCCGAGGCTGTTCTCTATTTCAGTCAAACCCACTATATACCTTTGTGCAGCTTGCTTCAGGGTATCTTTCCTGCTCATTACCATTACTTCCAAAATCTGAGCAAATAATACTGAGCCAACTAACATTTTTTTTCTGATTTTAGTCAGCATAGAATTATGCATGTTCCTTCAGCGTATTATGAACCATTATCATCATTAACATTATCCTTAGGTAGGCAGTTCAAGTGCTTAAAACCTGCTTCTCTCAAGTTGTTTTCTTCTGAGCTTTGTCTGCCCCTTGGAAGAAAGCTGTAGTTATGAGATCGTAGAGTTTCTTACTTGCATCGTAGAGAACATCACAGCTGAATGTGTATATATAATGTTAATGTAATGCATATAACTGTTACAGCTACCAAATTATTTTGATTGAAGCCATGAATGAAAACAATTACTCTGTCAGTAATTCTAGGTATATTCCAGAATATACGCTGATGGCACAACTAAACAAAATATCTAATTAAATTATGCTGAGGCTGTTGCTTTAGTTACAAAAGATAAGGATGTTCAAACCCTGACAGTTCCTATTTCTCATCATCTTGTATCTCAGAATCGCAGCAAAATAGCGTGATGTGTCAGAGGTTTGACAGCAGTGCTTAGATAACATATGCATCATTGAAGACGTGAGTGTTATGTAAAAGGAGTGAGCCTGGTGGGAAGTGACGATATTTCTGTGATGTATTGAGTTCTGTTCATATATTCGTTACAGGGAAGACGACAGGGTCATGGCCATTCCTGCTGTTGCAGGAACCAGCTCAGACGAAAAGCTTCTTAGAAGCTTCTCGACTGCACAGTATCATGGAAATCCTTTCATGCAGAATTAAATATAAGGACCCTAAAGCCCAGCAGTCATCTGGGACTTCTGGGGGCTTCTCATCGAGGTGTCCCATTCTTGATTTTCATGAATTCTAGATTTTCAAAAACCTCCACACTTTATCCTTTCTCTCATCAGAAGTCTCTTTCAAACAAGAATTTCCAAGTACAGAGCAACTTTACCTGAAATTGTGCTCACAATTGTGTTAGCTGTTCAGTGCATTCTCCGTTTTGTGTGTGTGTGTGTGTGTGTGTGTATTTTGGGGTTTTTTTCTGAGGATGGATGCACTAAAACCTGATATGCACTAGCAGGGAATGAAGCCTGAGGCCACTTCGAGCGCGCTAAAGGGGAAGGAAAGTACAGTTACGCAGAGATGTTACGGCTCTGCACATCTTTTCCAAACAGAAGGCAGAAGAAGCCTGGATGTAGATCTGCAAGACAGCATCCTGGTCTTTTATTATAATGGACAGTATCAATCAGTTTCAGTGCAGTACTTAAAGTAATGACAGCCTTCTTTGTTCTTGAAGGCAGAAAAGAATTACTTTGAGGGTTCCAAATCGTCCATTGTATGTCTTTTCTCTCTGCACAAAATTTGTTCCTGATATATATCCATTTTCTTTCTCTGCCATCACTTTTTATTTTCACTTTAAAGTTAAAAAACACAAAATGAACATTTTCTGAAACCTAGCTGCAGCTAGGGACTGCAACACAGTTTGAAATTTACCTTAGATGGGAGGGGGTATGGTTTACTTATACTTCCATTAACAAGAGCATGTACTGTAAGAAAACCTGTTTTAAATATGAATAAATACTATCCTTTAAAAACTTACGGGGATTGATGAATTCCCTGTTTCTAAGTCCTTCCTATCTCACCTGAGCAGACAAGTAAAGCTCTGTGTTTCCTAGGTTCTTGAACCTTTGTTCTGGAAGCTGTGGCATCTCTGAAGGAGCAGGAGAACTCCCTCTCTTTGCATCCCTTTGGTAAATATGGAGACAGTGGATGCAGCTGCTGACCCCTTTCTCTGCCTCTCAGAAGGTTCTGCTCTGTGTGGAAATCACAGACTTTCAGACCTTTCCCTCCTGACTTCATCTGATTCTCCTTGTGTTTTGTGACTAATTTCTTGAGAAAAAGGAAAGCTAGGAACTGAGCAGAAACAATTATTTAGAAATTAGAAAAAAAGGGGAGGCAGAGAAATGAAAAGTGATGCTTAATTGTGAGAAGCTCGGAAGTGCATTAGCAAGGTGAAAAGGACAAGTTAAGAGCAGGTGAGGATACAATGGGACTGGCTGGGCAAACACAGGAAGCCAATGGTGTACTGAAACATAAGGACTTTGCTGGGTGAAGTAGAGCGTTCATGGTAGAGGTTTCTTCCTCTTAAACCTTGGGCTGCCCATGGGGCTGTTTATACTCCAGCCCAGCTCCTCCTCCCAACGTGTCAGGCCCAGCCTGGGAGCCATAGGCTGGTATTTCACATGTGCTTTTGTTACATTTTGGATATACCTGCGATAAGTCAGTTGAATTTGGTATTCAGTCTGTAATGGTAGCCCCCTGGTGCTTCCTGATTGCTTTGCAGGAGTTGAAGGATTTATCATCAAAAATAATCGATGAGGATGAAGCCAAAACAAGTATTCATAGGAAGATAAGCTAGTCTTGTGTCTAGACCAGAGTGCAGGGATTTCACTTGCACTGTACTAAATGACAGCTAAAAGTAATAATAATTTTGTTTCATATTAAAACAGTAAATCAAGTACTTAACTTAGATACACCTTGATTATCTTTCAGAATAGATTAATTCCTCGATCCAACTATCAACTTGCCAGTAAACTAGGCTTAAAAAATTTGACTAAATACCCACAGACATTTTAGTCTGTGTAAACTTACAGAGGAAACTAAGTGTCAGTGACAGAGACTTATTTTATTTTAAAGAGAAAGGTCACTGCTCTGCTTTTTGGGAAGAAATCCTAGTGTATACAGGGCTTTCCTTTGATGACTTGATTAACTGATTAATTTTGAGGATGCCTATTGTGGCAGAATAGGTGATCCAGGGCTGTTTGCTCAAACTCAATACTTAACACTCCAAAGGGGACTAGGTGATCTAGTCCAACCCCTACGATTCTGTGATTCTGTGTACCTGGCACACACTGGCTCTACCCCCATCCAGGCCATTTTACTCTGGGTATGGAAAGCACAGCCAGGCTAATTCAGCTCTGAACCTGCAAACAGAATGTTCCTGTTGAGCTGTAATTGAAATGCCTAGATCGGGGGAAGGGGCCAAAGAAGGTAAAAGGGAGGGAGAAAGTTTAAATTATAACCTAGAATCTATTGTTGCTGTGTTTGGAGACGTTCCCTTTTGCTGACCTGCTGCCCAAGCACTTGAATTGTTTGCATTTCAGTGCCGAGGGGCCACCTTCCCTGGGAAACTGCTGTGTCTTTGTTTTCAGCCAGTTGAGCTGTTTCTTCCCTGACCATAGAAACACCATTCTCAGTAAGCATTGGCTTCTCTGTGCTGTATTTCACCATACCTGCTTTTTTATACTGTAGCAGTGGAGGAGCTGCAAACCATTCCATGAAGGCACTGCTAGAAGCAGTCCCCCAAATCAGCTTAGCAGCTGTCTCCAGGGCTCTGCACCTGGCTCTCATTTGTTTTATATAAGCAGAAGAGGATAAAAGATGTATCTAATGGGCTCAAATAATGTTCTGGAGGAAAAGTATGAAGGATAATATTAGTTGCTGCATATTTGTGCAGATTTCACCCCTCTTCCTTTGTCAAGCCATGATCCTAAGCACTTTTGCTTTCCTGCTCTCACTGTGGGAATGCAAGTTTTGATGCTTATGCCAAGTACCAAGATTTGATGGATGTTGTATGTTAAGCTGTGAACTAACAGAAGGAACAGACGAATATATTCTTCTATCTTGCAGAGGACGACTTTGAAGTCAGCAACTCACAAAGACTTCAGAAAACTCAGAATTGTCAAATTGTTCACTTCTCAAATGCCAGTGTCAGGGTATGGGTTTTAAAGTCTAAAGTAAATGTTAGATCATGCAAGGCACTGAGCATTCTCAGTTGATGCTGGAGACCAGGCTGCTTCTAAATGATTCTTTGTCTGACAAAACTGCTTCTGTGCTAAAAATTTTAAGTACTCGGAGTATTTCAACTAAACAGAAGAGGATTTTAAAGGCTCTCCTCATTTCTGTATAAGGTATTACAGCACATCATTTGTTGCCTTGTCAAAATTTGTGTATTTTCTCATTAATGTTAAATTATTCCCAGGCTAGAAGAAGTCCTGTATAGTCTTCATGTGTATGTGACTTTGTTTTTGATGTCATTCAGATAGTGATACTGTAATTCACTGGTTATATTCAATTGCTGTTAAACTGACAAAATAAGAAAATGTGATCCCCCAAAGACTTTATTTGCATTGGGGGCAATCAGCACATTGGCAGTCTGTTCCTGTCATTCAGGATCATCCCACACCACAAACAGTTGCAGGGAGCTGAGGTTCTTTTTTGCTCAATGTCAAGCTGAAGGAGTATAAATTCTGCTTTTGAAATGACTGTTCAAGAGGTTTTACTTTGCTGCTCTGCCAGAATCCTTTACAAAGGCTACAGTGTTTGAGTACAGAATAGTATTTCTTACCACTTAACAGGATGCTCTTGGATTCTCTTTCCAACTCAGCAGGGCTCTCACATGGTGCCAGTGCTTTATTCCTTTCGTATCCGGCCTGTACTCTCAGTTCCAGGATTACTGTCAGGACCCCATGGGGAATGACTGCTCCCCGAGGGAGGGGGAGCTTGGGACCAAGAGTTCTAACAGGGCTGGCGGAGCAGGAGGCTTGCTGGCTGGTACCCAATCCTACGGTACCCAAGTGGGGCTGATACGGAGGTGGTGGCAAGATTCAGTGAAGAGTTCAGGCCATAGAAGGTTCACTAAAAAGGTTGGACAAGTTTTTGGTGATGAGGCAGGTCTGAGATGAAGCTAGGAGCACAAGTCAATGTGTTATGGTCAAGATAGGTGTAGAGAATCGTAGCCAGTGATTACCAGGGAAGGTGATGGAGTTGAGACAGATCCCAGGTCAAACTGGAAAGTCAGTCAGGGTCTGGATCTGTGCCAGTGGAGTACATGACCAGGCACAGGCATGGCTGCAGTGCAGCTGCAGAGTGGCTCAGGTGAGTGCCCAGTACTCTGCTTAACATCCATTTCTGCATAAAGGGTAGGGGAGCGACTGAGTCTCCTTCCAGCTTTCCTTAGAAAAGCTCTTCCAGGCTGACTGAGGCATCTCAGAGCTGGCCTTCTGAGCAGAAAGCAAGATGGCAGTGCATTCTAGGCCCTGGCAGGGGAGACAGGGTAGCCTAATCTCTGTGTCCTTGTGTCCTATAAAATGATGACCAGCAAATATGTTCCTTGTACTGACTGTAAGTACATTCAGGATGCAACTCCAAAGGCTATTTACTGGGCTATCTTCTGTAACTCATTAAATGGGCTAAAGCTATTAAAAATTCTTTAGAAAAACAACATAGGACAAGCATATTCATGCTTGCCCATGTTGTTTTTCCACAGATCTGTGGTATTTCATCTGCACTGTGTGCAATCTTGGAGGCAGACCATACTTGTCAACTAGTGACAATGCAAACATGAAACTGTTTCAGAAGCTGCCATTTTCTTTCAAGTACTCTTTCAAGTGCTGGTAGGCAGAGTAGCTTGTTCCTGATACACAGCAAATCAGAAGGAAATTTTTAGATCTTCAAGCCCCTGGGTGTGCTTTTATGAACAAAGGGATTTGTGTTCTTCTTTGAGGAAAACTGTCCATAGACCACCCACGTCTTCTGCCACATGGAAGGCAACATGGTAGGGAGTGCTGGAAAACAAGCAAAGTGATCTCTGTGGTTTACCTCTGTTAATCAGTTCCCTGACACAAGTGGAGGTCATGTCAACCCATAAAACCTTAGGTTAGGGCAGAGATCTCTCCCTTCTCCTTATTTACATTCTACATACCTCCAAAAAAGTTTCTGTAAACCATTAACAGTAACTCAAATATTCAGTTTGCCTGATCCATCACAGGTGCTGATCCTAAGATTAGTGACATCATCCATTCATGTGGTCTAAAAATATTAAAGGAAAAACAAAGGTACCCTACAGCTGTTCACTTCAATAATGGCTGCTCAGCACTGCTGAGATGCTGCTCATCTTTTTTGCAGCCACTAGGGCAGTAGTCAGTAGCCACAAACAAAGGCCAGGCTCAAGAACCCACTTTTACTATATTTGAGCCTTGGGGAACTTGTCCCAAGGTGGCCATCCCAAACTCTCAGAAAACCACTAGAGATATTCACATGGCTCTTTTTTTTGTTCTAAAGTAATGACTTGGTTTTCTGAAGTGATGCTTAGACGGTCAATCCATTTCATTCCCTACCTAAAATGTGCACATCAGAAAATGAAAGAAGACAAGCACCTTTCTTCTCCTTTCCCTCTCTGTCCTCCATGCCCTCATCTGCTGAAGCATTTAGTTCTAGAGAGTCATCGAAGAGCTGAAAATCAAAATCCACTAATTCTAGCCTGTAAATTCAATGCAAATAGCCATCGGTATTTTGTTCCTATGATCTTTCTCTGTTAAAGAAGGCTAAGGCTATGACACAATATTTTCATTTAAGGATTGGTGTGCACTTTCCTGTACAGACTATTTCATTTTGTCAGACTAGCCTTCCATGTCCAACACTGGAGTAGTAAATGTTGCAGAGCAGCAAAAACTCTGCACGCAATTTTTTCAGGCAAGTGCCTTGTGAGCCTTCAGAGTAGCAAGAGTTGGCTCTGGTGGCACTGCTGTACACAAACTGCATCTCCTGTGGCAGTCCTGCACATTGGGCAGCACTGGGAAGGATTTTCAGTTTCTGTGACTAGGAAACAGTGGGATGTTTTTCTCTGCTCGAGTGGGCGGAGCTACTCTAGTAGGCTTACACTAACATAACCAAAGATGTTGGGGATTCTGGGCATCCTTCACCTTGCAGACTTTCCGAGATGGATCTGTGTCTTTTCTGGCCAAGTGTGACTTGCCTGCAGAACTGAACAGAATAGATGTTTAGAGTCCTGTTTGTGAGGACCTCATTACTCAAATCAAGGCAGTGTTTTATGCAGGACATGTGTAAAGCTTTCTGTGTGTAATGGGATATTATCCAGGGAGACTGAAGGGAACTGCTAGAGTGTTTTTCTGCTTCAAGGTTTCTTTGGTGTTCACCTCAACTAAAAGCACCGGTTGCTTTTAAGGCTTGTTTATTTTTGTATTTTCTCCACAATTAATTAATTACTTTAGTGACAGATTTCCAGTTATTCTGACAATGCCTTTGGATAAGATTGAACTTCTTTGATCAACAGGAATCCTGGGAGGTGTTAGAATCCATCTACTGTAGCAGTGGCACTTGGGGATACTCCAGTACACAAAAAGATAACAAGAAGTTGCAAAAGGTACTGTCTAGCAATGACACAGCACAAAGCAGCTCAGTAAAAAGATGAAGGCCTTTAAATCAAAACTGTTTATGTGTACGCAGAACTAAAGTGAGTCTCAGTAATTTGTGTTTATTTCTTTATTCTTACTAGATTAATGATGCTCTGGAAAGGAGCAAGTAGGAAAAATTGGAGGTTATTTCATAGTAATAAAAATATTTCAAGATATTTATGTAGTACAACTTGCTTTGATACCTAGGTTAATACATACTTGTCAGAAATAAAAGTTAGATTTTTTTTTTTCCAAAGGCAAAACAGAACGTGGAGAAACTCTTGACTGTAGCTGTTAAATTCTTTCCTAGGTACTTCTTCTGAGTGGTACATGACTTGCATGTCAAGTTAAAACAGTTTTGCTGCCTGTTTCTTTTTTTTTTTTTAACCGTTCCACTTCAGTACATTCGGAAAGTTTTATTTTGAAATGGCAGTGCATTCAAGCAATGATGCCAAATTACAGGAATGTTACAGTTAATGCAGGACATTTAGTTGACTTTAATTTGTTCAGCTTTGTGAAAGCAGTGTTCTAGCAGTTAAAGAGTTGTTCAGGGATATGTGTCCTGAATTCTTCTGTGAAAAATTCTACAAAATCAGAAGAGCTGTTAGGACACCCAAATGACTCATAGAAGTAGTAGTTTACTGTCAAGAATGATGGATATGCAGGGTAAAGTCTTTCTGACAGGTTCTTTTTCAGAGACAAAACCACCCCAGCACTCCATCTTCTGTTTTATCACAACCTACCACCCCATCTTAGCTTTTGTAAGTTCCTGAAGCAGAAGGCACTAAGCCAAAAATGTGGCAGTTGGTTTGAAAACCTTGCATCAGGAGAGGATCTCAATGTTCCTGAAGTTATCTTGCCATTAGGAGATGCGTGTTGTAGGAGGCTGTGACAAGACCTTGAGTGAAATGAATAGACCTAGTCTTGTAGCTCCCAAAAAGACCAAAAAGTCTTTTAAGTGCAGAATAAGGGGGAAAAATATCTTTGAAATACAGAAAACTCCAAGTGGCTAGGAAGAAAGCAGAATAGAAGTGAAAGTGTTTCCCACTGTGTCCTGGTACAGTGAGTGAGCCTGTCGTGGCTTGCTTTATGCCAGCTCTGTGGCTCTGACTTGTCAGAGCTCTGAGCACGTGTCACCCTGAGCATGCTGCCTTTCCCCTCCATCCACCCTGGTGGCCTGGCTGCTCAGTCATCCCTCTGGCTCCTCCTCTTTCCCCCTTGCCTTGTGTCCTGCCATGACCACCTGCCCCACCAGCTGATCCTTCAGTACCAGCTTCTGGCATGGGGCCCAAGCATCCTACTGGGGTGGCATGGCCTCAGGCCCTCAGCTCACTGAGGGAGCTCAGCATGCCTCTATGGGCTTTGGCCTCACAAAGGTGTCTGGTGGCAGCTTCCCCCAGTGGCCTCTGAATTACTTGGCGTGGAGCTGCCTGGTGCTTTCCAGCAAACTGCTAAATCACGGTTCAGTCTGAGGCAAAACAAAGCTGCCCTTGACTTCAGGAATAACAAGTGACAGCCTTAATTATTCTTGGATTTAGAGGCCTACTGTTAGCACTAGACAATCAAAAAGGAGAGCCCTTTAATACTACTACTTGGTATGGGTTTGCTGGTAACTGGCACTTTATAATGATTCTGTTCGTTTGAGCAAGCTACTCTCATTTTGGGGTACTTTCACTTTGCTTCTCTGAAGACGGTAAACAGGGAGGGAATTTGTTCATTCTGAGCAGAACAGAGGATTTAAAGAGGTTTTCCTCAGCAGCACAGAGCAGCTCAGACAGCTCTTCCAAGCACATATCCTCTTCATGGTGTTGTATGGCATCTGCTAGTAAGCAACAGCACAGCAACAAAAGCTTTCTAGTCCAGGCAAACAAGAAAAGGTACCTTGTGATATGTGTTTGCTTGAGTGACTCTTCTGAGTATATCACTGGGCAGAAGAAGTTTGAATGGCTGTAAAGGCTGTGATATTTTTCACTGAAAAGCTGTCACTGAGATTACATTTTGAATCTTTCGTGCTTTTTTGCAAGTTGAATTTGTCAAAAGCTTACTTCAGTAAACATTCGGTTGAAATACTTAAAACCGCATATCCATCTAGTTCACCTAAGGTTGCTTTTTCCTGTTTATTTACAGTTTGCCTGTGAGCAGTGACTGTTGTGTCCCCATTTTGTCTAAATATTTTCCAGTTGTTAACTCTTCAATGTTTCTTAACTTGAGGAGTCCCTTCCCAAATGTTTGGAAAGCAGAACTTAATAGAAACTGCTTATAAGGTGTTTTTGAGTTCTGATGCAGAATACTCTTTTTTAGATACAAATAACACAATAACACTATTTAATTCTCAGCTGCAAAACACTATTTTTGAATGTAGTCACCACCATTAGCTATACATTTTCACCAGTGATGAACAAAACTCTGCATGCCACGCTTGTTAAAATCTGTACCAGCGAAGGTGATCCACTGTTTCACAGCTGCTATGATGACATTCTTGCTGAAACGTACCACCCACTGTCACACTGGGTTCGTATCAACTGTTTGGTTTCCATAAACATCAGCAGGCACTGATGAATGTCAATGGGTGCCATTTTTTTCCGCATGGAGGAATTCAGTGATGCATCTTTGCTTCATATGCACTCCCCTGTCAGACGCCATTTTGTCAGACTGCCCCTCTGTTGCCATCTGTCACATGGCGACAAAATGTAACGGAATATTGGTGGGAAGGTTCAACCTCTACTGCCGTACCACCAACGTCCACCTCTAATGTTGTGGACCAACACCATAAAGCATTAGTTTTAGAACAGGCCTAGTATATTCTGAACAATAAACCTATTTAGCTACTTACAATAGCTCTTTCGGTTTGAGATTTAAAGAAAACACTTTTTTTTTTTTCCTCAACTCCTAATAAAATATATTGTGATTTCTGCCAGTGCTATTTAAACTGTAGAATTTCCAGAGCAGCATGTGTTGCCATCACCCAAATAAATAAATGAAAACAGTGGCATGGGCTTCATTTTTCATAAAGAGATGAGTCAAATGAACTCTGTAAGTGCAGAAGAATGTACAAAGAAATGGGAACAAAAACAAGTAGAAAACTGTAGAGGTCTATCTGAAAAGATATCTTTGAAACCAAGAGTGTTTTTCTGTGCTGAAATCAGACATTCTGTGTGTAAAATCTTGAACAAAAGAGTAGATTATAAGAAAAGAGTAAAAATCAATGACTGCTTTTCACATTCAGTGTACAATGCCATGCTAAAGATAAGATAATGTCAGTATGTTTAAAAACAAATGAATAAACATGGAAGAGGAAGGATTTCGTTACTCTTACTGAGTTGAAGGGAATTCCCATATAGCTACATAGTTGAAACCAGCCTAGAAGTGATGCGTTGAAAGAGGGTTTTGTGTTTGCTTTTGTTTTGCTGTTGCTGCTCTTTCTTTTTTTTTTTTTAATCATCTGTTTCACATAGTGTAAGAAATAATTTTCCACTGCAAACAATTGTACTTCCCCATTGTAATTCCACATTGTACTTATCGCTTGTGAAGCCTTTGGTGTTTGAACTTCATAACTTTCACCCAATTTTTTCTCCTTGCTCTGCTCTATTAACAAAGCAGGTCTTTTTCAAATAAAGGCCAAGTTGGCTTCTATGCTTACTGCATCCTCTGGCAGAGATTAAAGTCCGTTGGTAAATATTTATTGATTTGTTTTTACCTTATTCATGAAATTTGGAAAGGTGCAACTGTCAACGGTTTATGGGCGTTCGGCCCGGTTCCGTGACGAAGGGTACGGGGGATCCACGGGCCCACACCCCAGGAAAAGGGAAAAGGGAAAAAGGGTAAGGAGATGGCCCTGAGAGCAAAGAACAGCGGCAACAATCTGAGGAGAAACAAATTAATTTACTAAATAAGATATCGGAATGCAAAGCAACATACTATAATACAATATAATTACAATTTAAGCTGATAAATCCAATACAGAGAGAGAATGTCCCAAAATCAAGGTAGGCCTTACTCTACTACCGACGATAAGACGGCTGGAGAGCGAGGTGCTGCCAAGACGAGAGACGGGCGGAAAAAGGGACGAGGTCTCGTGATCTGCAAGTTTTTATACTGTGAGCTTTTATCTTTTCCCTCTGGCTGGAAAATGGTAACAGAGGAGAAAAGTACCGTGGGGAATGTAGTAGTCCTTCTCTTCTGAGAACCAGGTACATTCACTACATGATGTTATGATGTGGAGTACCAATAACCGAAAATCACAAAACCATGACAGCAACAAACTTGTTTTATGCTGTTTTTCTTTGAACAAATTATTATTCTGGACAATATGATGATTGTTAACACTGTGTTAGGTTGGAGACTCCCTTAAAGGTTGGAGATCTTATAGTCCAGTATGGAAATAAAAGCCAAATATGATTCGTAGCACAATACAAAGGAAGAAAGATGTTTCACCAAGAATTTACATTATAGAGTTAAGGCATTTGTACTTGCTGTTTTTCTTGCAACAATTTTTATCTTCACCTCCCTTACATACCCTGTATAACTTGATTGAAAAGAGTGTTGTGTTTATTTGGGAAACTGTGGACATCTGATAATGCTGTTCCTTACGAAATGCACATGTTAGATGCTTTACACTTCAGTGACAAAATCTGCAGCTAGTAATATTGTCAAGGAGTGGCCATATGATACCCGTGGTGTATGAGGTCTAGTCTATATTGCATATGTCAAAGCAGGGTCAAAGCTATTCATAAACACTCTCCACATACCGTAGATACAAAGCTCTTGGGAAACATTAGATTCTTTTGAGTAACCGTCTATTCTAAATACACTCTAAATAAAATCAATGAGAATCATCAGCTTAGCCTGGAACTCTGAACTGTCTTACAGGGGCAAAAGCATCAGTGCTTACAAACGTCATAAAAAAAGAAGGAGATGCCTATTAAAAGAAACCAATTTGCAAGGATTTTGGCACCCTACAAAAATAGTTCAGAAAGGGTGACTTACTGTTTTTAATTCTAGTGCTGTACCAGTCTACCAAGTCAGCAGAAGTTAAGGGAGGTTGTAATGCATAATATTTGCAACATTTCATCCTTACAAAGAGTGAAGATTTTTTTTTAATTAGATTTGCTTGTGTTTGACCTACCACAGGTGACCATCATATATGTTGATACATCTTAGTCTCTACAGTAGGACCAGACATACATATGCAGAAAAAAAAATGGAAATTTTAGATTAAGAGATGAGCATGCAAAATTATAAGGAAAAACTGATAGAAATTGCTCAGCTGATGCAGAATTTTAGTCAAAAATTACTTCTTATTTATTTATTTTTTTAATTTACTGTGCCTTTAAGCCTATGTGAATATCCAGTACTTTGCCAGTAGTAATTGTTGTCAGTTTGGACATTAAGAAAGTAGACTTGACTGAAAGACAGATTGACTGATGACAAGGTATGCAATTATGCATGCTGTAGATTATGCATATTACTTTTAATAATTTAATGGCCTCAGAGAATGAAAGGTGTATATTAATATGCCTGGTTCAAGAGAACAAATGTTGGAAGAGTAGCTTATTTCTGTATTTCAAGTTTGAACAAATCACAGAACTGTAAGGATTGGAAGGGACCTCTGAAGATCATTGAGTCCAACGCCCTACTAAAGCAGGTACCCTACAGGTAGGCGTTCAGACAGGCCTTGAATATCTCTAGAGAAGGAGACTCCTCGACCTCTGTGGGCAGCCTGTTCCAGTGCTCCATCACTCTGACTGTGAAGTTCTTCTTTGGATTAGTATGGAACTTCCTGTGTTCCAGTATCTGCCCATTGCCCCTTGTTCTATTGCTGAACATAATTATAATATTTATTGATGAGTCCTCCAATTATTTACTGGACAGTGGCAGAAGGAAAGCTGAGAATGGCTACATTGTAACAGGATAAAAATAGAAAATGGTACTTCAATTCTTTCATCATGACACTGATATGGTAAAATGAATATGGTTAGCTTCCAAAGTCCCACCACATGAGATGTGGTGCTTCAGCAAAGGAAAAAGGACAGAAAAGTAGGAATGAATATGTATGGAGAATGCCTTTGGTTTTGACAAACTTCTCTTCCTGTAAAGAATAACTGTGTTCATTTTACTTTTGCAACAAGTGACTGGCAAGAACAAAAATGCAACAAAAGGATGTGAATTTGAACCTTCTTCAGTAGTTCAGGGAAAGAATAGCAAGGCCCCAATTCAGGCTGCTAATAGCACTTGTTTTAAGCTAAGCATAACTTCAAATGCCATTTCTGCATCAGAATTTGCCTGGTTTAACCCAGCAATTACAATCAAAGAAAATAAACTTTGAAACTCTTTCAATCATCACTCCTCAGGCTACTGCTGATAAGTCAAAATCATGGTCCTCAGCCCACATGCCTCCAAGGAAAAAGCCAATTTATTTGCTAGTACTGACTTCCAGAACTGTCATGGGTTTAAGGATGAGAATTTCTTAATCAATTTTTTGAGATAATAAATCTCTTTCTGACTGTGGGCTCTCAAGAGAGGGGCAGTGTGAAGTGTGAGTGTGAACTTAAATAGGAGCAATGGGTTTATATTGATGAGAAAATGAAAACCATACATATCTGAGAAAATTAGCTGTAATAACCTTCAGGAAGGAGTGTTTGACTTCAGTTTGTCATTATTCTCTGTACACAGATGTTCCACTGCATTGAGCAATATTTAGTTTTTGTGATGATATTTACTATACAATCCCATTTTGTGTTTTTGCTACCTCTTAAATGATGTCATTAATGGTTGACATTACAAAGCCCAGTCATGTTTCAGTAGGCACTCTGCTTGTCAAGGTGACAAATCAGTCACTGAAAATTACATGGAAATCTGTGGATTTCACTGAAGTTATGGCTGTGTTCACTGACAGCAGTGAATTTGGGACACTGTTCAAAACACTGAAATATCGACATTAAATGCATCGATGGCAACTGGGTCTATAGTCTTCAAGTAAATTCATCTGACAGGGGCTTATCTTGACCTCCTTAGAAACCCCATTCTGGATGAGTTAATCAAAACTTCATCACTGATGTAAGTGTGCTCAGCATAAAACCTCAGACAGGCAGGAATTTATTTGAAAAACACACCTTGCAGCATAGCACTGATGTTCTTCCTTTTGAGGATCTGAAGGGCAACCTACCAGTAGCATACAAAATTGGTTGTCCACTGTGGACTCTCATCCTATCTCAAAATTTTAAGGGCTGTGAAAAGCACACGAGGAAAGTGGTTGAAGCTGTTTATTGTCCTGTTACTTCATTACTTTTTCCCCTCCTTTGTTTTGCCAGTACTTCAGTACATGTTCTGCTCTTGTTCTAGAAGACCTAAATGAGTGAAATGAGTAAACAGTACATGTTTATTTTATATCTCAGTAGAGAATCTGAAATACTGAAGTATTTTTTCAGGGAATAGAGGATTATATAGTGACAGGAAAAGTGACAAAAAATTTCAAGCAATTTTGAATTCTTAGAAACTTAAATTGATGTTTGTCTGAGAATCTCCTTCCACACATCTAATACTGGATGTGCTGAATGGAAGCAAGCTGAAACTGTCTTAATCAAGACTACTGTTAAGAACTACTTGGGAAACTTCATTTACTTGCTTTTTGATGGTTCCAAAATGTGTGCAATTCCTTTCTCTGTACGTGATTTCATATTTCAAACTGCATGTATTCACTGAAATTTGTTCCTTGTTTCCTAATAAAATTCTGGTTTGTACACAGCTGCTGTGCTGCAGGGCACACAAAAAAGCAGAGTGCACACTAGTTGATTTATTCTATCTATTAAAGTCAGAATTTTAAACCAGTCTAAAAATGTGATTTAATAGCAGTTGTTACTTTCCCAAATGTCAAATTTTATCTTGTTCTGTCAGTGTACTTAGTTAGCACCCATGTACAAGACTTGCATTTGAATGCAAAAATACGTGCTACTTCAGTCTTAAGATTGACTACCTGAAATTGCTTTTAAAAATATAAATGATCCAGTCCAGATTGTTTCACTCCCTTCAGACTTGGTAATAATTCTTCATAGAGGTCAAAGGGAGGAACCTGAATTAGTTCAAAAATCTTCTTCAGCATAGAGACCAATACTATTAAAACCTGCTAGTTACCAAAATGATGGAGACAGAGGCTTTCCTGTCTAGAGCTATGCATAACGTTTGTTGCATTTCAAGCCAGATAATCACACATGAATAATTACACCTATATTGTACTACAGACACAAGACACTGACAGCAAACATTGAGACTTATCTGGTTGCATTTTTGAAATATTTCAAATGTTGCACTTTTCCCAGGACAAGAAGATATCGCTGTAGCAGTCACTCAGATTGAGTTTACGTGATGTTTCATGTGTTGTGAATAGTGTACCTTGCAGATAAAAACTTATGATATTTACAGTAATGTGCACTATGCTGTGGACGTTGCCTGTCAGTTCTATTTAACATCAGTCTAGAGGGATGCAAAAGCTAGCAACAGAAAAAAATCTGCGATATTACTAAATTAAACAAAAATTAAGTGCAGTGCTGATAGAGAGCAATGAACAATAGATAAGATAGCAGGACAAATATCTACAGGGTGGGGGGCCCAGGATAGGATGAGGAAAATTGCTTGAAGCATCTGAGTTTGCTTCACTGATTTCAAAAACTGGAATGAACATAGCAATTTAACTTCAGTTTCGCTATTCCAAATCTATCCATCAGCATGAGCCTGGGTGAATACCTGTGGTTTTTTTTCTTTTGATACGTGGGATGATCTGGATGAAATGTTTTGCATTACACCAGTAAGATATCTGTCTAATAATTGCTGGGAAGTTGTAGATGTGTACAGAGACTTAGTTTATTACTTCGTTAGGGGTGTTGCTAAGAGAGCACAGAGCCGGATAAGTGCTTTTCTGAATTGTCCTAAAAGACATGAGCATAATTCATACTTCACTCAAACATGTGTGCATACAAATTGTGTACACACCTGCTGCTGTGTTTTGTGCCTAAATGAAAGGGAAATATAGAGGAAGCATGAAAAATATGGAGAATAGGAAAAGATGATGTCCAATAGGAAATAGAGATATAAAAATATGTGAAAAAAGTGCAGTTTATATGAACAGGAACCAATTTTGGAGATACAAAATGCATTAAGTAAATGAAGAAAATTTAAATGAATGAAGAACTTAACTTTCCAATTACAATTTTCTAAGAAATTAGTATATAGTTAGCAACTGCTAAAATGTACTTTTATCCACTCTTGAAGGACACACTTTTGTTTCAAAATTACTTACCCTAAATGGATATTACCAAGTTTTCTGTTTAGCTACAGGTTTGTGTAATGACACTTTCTTAGTGCTTTATGTATTGTGTTCATTTACAGAGTAGGTAATATTGGGGCAAGTTCTATTCTGTAATAAAATAATGCATTCTGATTTATGCCTGTATTTTCGTAGACATCTTGCCAAAGTTTCTGCAGTTTCACAGATTACACCCAGCTGTTCATTTTCATTATAGTCTAGTCTCTTCAGGTATATTCTTTCAACAGTGAATTATTTTCACTTTTTATATCTTTGGTGTAAAAGCAAAGCATGAGTGTAAGTGACAGTTACATATGACTTGTCAGTATAACTGACATTCAGTATGACTGTGTAACGGAATTGTAAATAAGTTGACCGTGTGGAAGGCTTTTCTGCTCTTGATGTTTTCCATGCAAGCTTCTCCAAGAATTTTCTGTTGTACTTTTGAAATAGCTGCTGTAAAATACACATGCTACAAGGTGCTGGTGCTCATTTAAATACAAATCTTTTGGTGAAGTTGTGTGTTGTTTATGTCAGCATGAAATTTAGATAAATGCCTTTATCCACTATGCCTTAACAAATCCATCAAAAGGCATGCTGCCTTGTTAATCAAATTGAGATATACTTTAGCAGGGATGGATTACGTTCTGTAGTCACACAGCATAAGAACTTGTCGTCTTCAAAGTGAGTGATTATTGTTTAACTCAGGATGTACACAACTATGAACACAGACTTAAGAAGTAATATAGACTCAGCGTACGTTCTTGAAAATATCTCATAATGAAATGCTTAATTACCATATAACCCTGTGAAAATCCCTTGTGCTTGCTAAATCTTTTTCATATCAGTTTAGCTTCTCAGAAGATTTGTCACTCTATTAAAGCACATTCGTAGTAAGAAAGTAGTATTCTAATGTTTATACATGAGAAATTAAAGGCAAATATGCAGTGCATACTTTGCTTACAGTATTTTAGTCTTTTTGTGCATGTTTTTCTATCAGGATGTCATATGTTTGTTGTATTTTATTTATTTTGAAAAAGGATTTTTAGACAAATGATGTGTATATGTAAAAAACTAAACAAAGGTAGATAACCATATAAAAGTTTGACCAATCTAACCTATTGTTATCATTAAGAATTAGTTAATTTAACAAATGAATGCTCATTGCTGCAGTTTTCCATGCACCTTAGCCAGCTGAGGGTAGAAAAAGGAGGAAAAGAAAGGATGGAGGAAATTAATTTCCACATTGTGAATATCTACTGACAAAACTCTTTAGTGATCTCTGATACTGACAGGATGTCAGATGGAATGCAAATAAATCTTACAATCCTATGACCCAGGAGGTTGGAACATAGACTAAAATACTCTATCAAAAGATTAATGTAACATCTAATACTGTGTAATTACTCACCTATATCAATTGGTGCCATACTACTACTTGATCTTTACTGAAGAAATACATCCCCAAACTGTCTGTAGTGAGCCTAGAGAAAGCTAATGCTGGCATCTATGATTTGTATTTGTCAATGTTGCATCTGCAACAAGTCAAGACACTGAACCCTTGTTAAAAATGCAAATGCATTCTTATCTTTTCCAAACACTTGATAGTGGATGAGCTGTGATAAGACTGGCTCTGTGCTACGCAGTGCATAAATCTGCAAGCTGTGTCATTGTGAGATGGTTGTTGTAGGATCGTTTAGGCTGATGCAAGCGGTAATGCAATTCCCTAAACCTGGACCTCTATTAAGCTGTGTGTGCTCTCTCATCAGAACTGTCTACGTCTTTCGTGTATTGATAAACATAATTTCATTCACTGAAATTGTTTCTGAGCTGGGTGTTATCCCAAGGTCAACTGGTGTTGAATAAACAACAGAAGCACCCCACATGATCCGGAATGATTAAATAGTAAAGGGTGCAGTTACTATTCATGAATTTCGTAAGAGAAATGGTTTATTAGAAATTGAGATGAAAGCGGTTTTTAAGGAAAACTGTTTCTTTATAGTTCTACTATAGACAATTATTTATATGACCCTTTAGAGTTTAACAAACTACTGAGTATTTATGTGATTACAATTCTTCCTAAATATATGCAAGACGTCTTACCTCCTGGCACAGTGTAGGATGATATAAATGAGGGTCTATTATGAGGTCTTTTCTCGACCTAAGTTAGTGCCTAATAATGCTACAAACACAGCATTAGCTGCATCTCAGAAAGCGTATCGGTCTGAAGATTTTTTTAAGCCCTTCTCGTTAACAATTATTTCAGGTTTTTATTTCTCCATTGCTTTCATGGCCAGTCTGTTGATAGATCTCAACTGCTGAACAGACATTGTTCAACTATTCCTTCTAGACTAAATGTGTAAATCTGTTATTTGCTGTGTTTTATTTATTTAATTACATACTGTTTTCCGTCTCATATTTCACCTAATATTGCCTTGACAGAACAATCTCTTTTACAGAAATGATGGCCTCAGACTCTTCAGATAAATCCTCAACTTCTGCTTGAACAGCTTCTTGCTATGAGTTTCTTGAATCGAGTACATATTTTCATTATATTTATGCTATACTGCTGTGTACCTGAAACAAGATTCCACCTCATTTTCCAGATCCTCAGCTGAAAACAACTGTTCTGGTGTTACCTTGACTACCAATTCACATTAAAGGATGTGGGTCTACACTGAACTTACAGGAAGTTTAATTCATAAATAAAATTCATAGGTTTTAAGCAGCGGGCTGCGATTATGTCAAAATCCTTACGATAAGACTCTTCAACCTTTGTGATTGTGGTGTGTCTTTTAATTTTCCTCTTTACTTCTGGTAAATTAAAATATCAGCTCCATGTGATGCTTTGAGGTCTTCCTGGATAGTCAGAGGGTTCTGTATGCAATATTCAAGGCAGCCTTTTCAACTGAGAAATAGTTCCTTTCCTGGGGCATAGCAATGAGTTGGGACAAACCATACTATTAAAAACTAACAGATGTCTGTTAATTAATATGCTTTTCTGCTCTTCGGGAAGGTGTGACAAGGAAGGGAAAACAGCCTTTCAGCCATTTTCACTCTGATTGAGGAATGTTCCATCTTGATTTCAGAGGATCTGTGCAACTGGATATAGTTGTTGCATAGATACTCATGGACAGGATTTTAAAGGTTTTTGAAGAACCAGCTCAGAGAGAGGTTGACCTGATGGCTGAAATCAGTGTAGGGTCTCAGTTGTGTTTGCACAAGCCTGTCAGTTCTTGGTCCACCCAGGACTAAAGTCTTGGGTATGCATACAGGCAGAGCCCTAGTATCTGGCCGCACCACAATTACGGTTCCTCATTGTTTCACAGTTATATTGTGAGCTCCATTAATCTGGACATAATGTACATCCTACGTTAGCACTGTAGAGAAGGAGGATAAGACAGGTGCAGAGCAAGACATTGAAAATACATAGACACACTAAAATCATCATTTTGTCTGTGACTAGCACTTCTTTTTCATTCCTAGTGAATGAAGGCATTAGTTGCAGTGAAATGAAGCTCATTCCTAAAATTCCTCATTCCCTAAAATGTTTTCAGTTCCCTCCTTTGAGGTTTTCTTCTTTGGATTCCAGTTAATAATCTTGCCTTGCTCTGATCTTTTTTCAGATGGGGCCCCAGGAGAAAAATCTGTCATGGGGCCAGTCTCAAAGGGGACCAATACCTAGCCATTAGGAAGGCTGCTTTTATCCTTATCACAGCTGTGGATAACATAAGCACTTAAGCTTAAAGCTCATCTTTAAAGGTGGCCAGCCTGGGGAAACTTGTCTGCAAAAGGTTCCTAACTGTGGAACATGCCTCCGAGGTGTTCTAGGAAATTGAATTGACCTCAAATAATAGATAGATTACAATGGATTAACAACAGAAATTAAAGAGAATTTCAAATCTGTATATTTCTAACAGACTCTTTCATCTTGGAATTTCTAGGAGGACATCTTAATTTTCATCTTCATTATAGTTGAATGCTTCACTTGTAAGAAATGCCAAAAAAGGGAATAGGGATGAATAATACTAAATATATAATTGTCTTTGTTAGGTGATAAGAAAGAAAGTGACAGAATTTTTGTGGATTTTCCTTTTGGTATATGTCTCCACAGCAACTGATTTCTTTTTAAGGAAACTCATGTGGTTAAGAGTCTGGAAGGACAGGTACTGCCTGGCATCAATTCATTCATGACACTGGAGGCTGCATAGGCTCCAAACCCTGCATGTGGACATAGGGTTTACAGAATAGCCAGATGTGTTGAATCCTGGAATGCGTGCTGGGTTTCTGAAGTAGGAAGTTTTCTGAATTTAAGGTGAGAAATGCACTGCACTCTCTGTCTTCTTGCAAAGGTGTTAAGCATTTCACTAGCTAAACCATTACTTCTGGTCATTTCATGGATGATAAAAATAGCCCTGCCTTTAAACCTGCATTTAAACCTGTATCTATTTACATCTTTATTCTCCTCCCTCTCACTCTCCACCCCCCTTCATTGCCCTTCCCTCCCCCCCCAAAAAAAAAGAAAAAAAAGAGATGTTAAGAATAGCAATATTCCCTCTAGACTTTATACAAGACAAAATCATCATGCATTGATTTTTATACATTAAGGAAAGCATTCTTAGTTTAACTAAAAGATGGAAGAACCATGAGAGTAAATCAGCAAAGAACAAATAGCACCTGTTGTGACTAATATTTTGGTAAAAAGAAAAGTAGTGCTTGTTATTCTTCCAGTCATCAGTTACAAACTGAAATGGTATTTTGCTGTTTCTCTTACATGAATAAAGTGATTATGTAGTTTCTGAAAATATCCCTAGAGTTATGGTCTGCTCCTCTTTTTCTGAAGAAAAATAGGAAATTATATAAGGTAAGGTACGATTCCAAAGAAAATCTCCAACAAGAAAACATTATAGCAAAAACAAGCAAGAATCAGTGGAAGTATTAATACTATGATCTCTTCTGGGATTGTAGCCTGGATCGACCTAAGATGGTACAGAAGAAGTGACAGTATAGCTCACAGGTGAATATTACGTTACCTTTTGGCACAATGGTCTGCCCATAAAATGGGCCTCCGTGAGTGAAACTTTGAGAAACTGAGAAGGTACTGGTATAACAGTGTCAGAGAAATGATTAATTTATGACACAAATGTTACTGAAAATAATGAAAATAGTGTACTGGAAAGCTACAGAAGTAGCAGTCATATGGAAGTGATGCTTTAAAGCCCAGAAAATGGCTTCCAATATTTCAATGGCTGCACATTGTTATCAACTCTCTACTGTTAGTACAGGATTCTTAATTTTGGTTCTATGACACCAATGTTTTATTATATGTAAGTTATCTTTCTGCCTGCTTTATACCTGCTGACTTCCTTAGTACAAGGCACCTTTTGAGTGCCGCTTGTCAATATGAAACACTCATTCAGAAGGCAAAGTATGCTTGAATTATATAGTAAAATACTACAGAAAGCATATAGTATCTTTGAAAGTCTTATGGTTTCTTTTTCACTTGTTCTGATTATTTATCTTTCCACCATTATTCATTTGAGTAGAAAAGCTGATTATGCATTCCTTTTAATGGTCATTTGAAAGCAGGATGTGTATGTAGCGCAATATTTCATCTTGTGCAGTTTATCTGTTTCTCTTAATGCTCTCAGACATGTTTCTGACTAGACAAAATAATCTGATCCAGGATCACATATCATTATTATTGTTATTGAACATTAGGTTCAATAATATTTGAATAGTAGAATGTAATATCCCACTGAATAGTTTTCAAGATATGTCACACTTGACCAATTCTGAAGGCTTTAGATGTGTCAGCAATTTAGTTTTTTTTTTTAACATGATTTTTCCTTTCTACCTGTTTAGCTCAGTAGCAAGACAGAAGACAGTGGATTAGTTATTTTTTGAAGTCGCCTACAATGCCTAGAAAGAAATGCTGTTCTTATTCACACCTCTGACAGAGAGATGTGCAACCTAAATTTAATCTCTTAGTTAGAAGCATCCACAGAGTGATGATTTGCTACTAAGACACACCTTCCTGGTGCCATGCAAAGAGTAGCACCCAGCTTTTCCTAATTATCAGCTTTTCTGGAGCACGTCAGCTATTGAAAGAAGATGCAGAACTAGCTGTAGGTGTTCTAATTAAATAAATTGATTATTTTTAAAGGAAAACTATTGCTAAAACAGATTTAAAACAGATTTTGGGAGTCAGCTAACTTTCCTTTAAAACTTCATAACTTCTATTGACTAGGTAAAACCATGAAAATAAACCTGTGCATCTGTATTTGAGGCAGGCCCTTCACCTGACTTTTTTTTTCTTCTCAAACTCATGGCAGCTATGTGGGACTCCATATTATATTTTTTACCACTGAAGATAATAAAGAATGGCTATTAATTCCATTGCACTTTCTCAGGTTTTACATAGTTTAGCAAACTTTGGACCTGGAGGTCTTTTTTTTATTTTGGACTTCTCAAGTCAAAACGTCAACTGAATAGATAAGCGTAACTCTTCATCCTGAAGTATGTGATTCTTCATGAAAAGGCAGTCTTTGCTTTTATCCATAGCTATGAAAGAGCTGGCATTTTGAAAGAAAAAAAGATTAATGACTGACTTTGTGCACCAATTGCATTGCAATATTGAGATAGAGAGTTTTAATCAATTAAGTTTGGACTGTGTTTAAGTTTTTTTTTTTTGTTTTTTTTTCCATACCATTCAGTGCCAAGGCATTTCTTTTCTACTCACATGGTACATGACATTAGTTACTAGCCTACTTTTGCAACTATAGTCATAATATTTCATTTTGATCAATGTCACATTTTAAATTCTGTTCAGTTCAGCATGATTTCTTCCTTCTGTTTTGGCTTCCCTCTTTCCTTCTTTTCTGCCCTTACTACATACAAAGGATACCAGTGTGCTGCCCCATATCACATATATCCAAACCTTAAGGCAGCTGAAGAGTCATTCATTATCCATACATAAAGCAGTAGTAAACCATGACAGATTTGTATTGTTATCTTGAATTTTAATTGCAAAAATAGGATGTCATACTGAATCAGAAAATCGCTATTCTGATCCCTCTTCCATCCCACACCTGCACCCCAATTCAGACCATGCTGCCAAATAGCTGCTGTAAAAAAAAAAAAAAAACCTAGATGTGGCTATTCAACAGAAATAATATGTTTCATTATTACCTTTCCATCCTGTACTCCATTTAATCACATGTGACAATTGTCCTTTATGTCCTGCAGTTTTTTCCATTTTGCATGCAGATTAAGTCCTTCATCTGAAACCGAGTAACCCCATGTGACAGAACAGGCTGGGGCTGCCTGGATAGAAAGTAGCTCCAAGGACCTGCTGGACAGCAAGTGGAACATGAGCCAGCAGTGTCAGAATGAAAGGCAATGGACAAAAATTGCAACGTGGTCAATACCATTTAGAGGCTAGGAATTTTATTTTCACCACAGGATTGCTCAAATTTGGGAAGAGGTGCGCAGTTTACATGTGGATTCTCTGTCCCTGGAGATCAAGAATCTTCACACAAGCACAGCCCTGAGCAACCTGATCTGATTGGTCCTGCTTTGGGTGGAGGACAGGGCTAAAAGACCTCCAAGGGTCTTCAACCTTTTTTTTTTCTAGTTTCATGATAAAAAGGTTGAGTCCATATAAGGTAACAGTAAATTGCTAATGAAGCACCTTCATTTTGTTATTCAAATTGAAATTACAAGTATATTCTTTTCTTTTCAGTAAATTATTTCAAATGACAACAGATGAATCTTGTCAGAAGAGTTAGAAACAACATCTGTGCAGTACTGAGCAAACCGATTTTTACAATTCCTGTTTAATGGGGTACTGTATTGTTCATATATCCTAGTATATTATATATCTATCCATAAATTTGGATACATATATATTCACAAGAAGGTATATATGTATTAAACACTTGTATATTCTCTTGAGTAAAAAAGCCTGAATCCTAGAAGACATTTTCCCTCCAGGACTCATATGCTTTTAGGCTTAGAATTTAACAGCATCGTAAATGTTCTCTGAGACAATTCCCTTCTGTATACTCCAAATGTGTTCTTTTTCAAGAAGAATTACCCCGAAGGCAAGGAGAGAGGAGAAAAAAACACCACTGTCTTTATAAATGTTTACCATACAGCCAGAAGGGGAACACAAGCTTCATCTGCAGGGGTAGCCCCATTTACTGAAATTTTAGAATAATAAGCTTATTCTGTAGTGTGGGCATTGCTGAACGTGGTCATATCATGGCATTTATTTCTACATCCGTTTTTTTTTATTTTTTAAATATGTAACAAGCACAGTACATGTTTATTATGCACAAGTACAACCAAGAGATGGCAGCACTGCTTTTAATATTCTGTGTGCACTATCTGCACTAAGTGATACATCTGTCAATAATGCTATCGAACCTTTCCCTTCATACATGTTATGCACTTCCATTCTTCAGTGAATAGCTTCTTAATGGAAGACCTATTAAAATTAGCAGCCTGCTACTAATGGAAATTGTCTTTTACCACTGGAAATTTACATAATGCTGTTTCATCTCTGCAACAGAGAAAACTGATACACAGGAACTCCAGCAAACATTTAAATGCCATGTGGCTACTTTGATGGCTGTGACTGAGCAATATTCATGACATCATTTGCTGTGCTTCCCTGCAATTATTTCACTACTTCATTTTTACTCTAGAGAACCTTTTTTTCTCACCAGGCAGGGTTTTCTAGAATATAAGACACTGAACTGTCTCTGTCCAGTATTTTCTTTGCTGGTGAATGTCTTCTACTTCTCAGAAGTGAAAAGTGATCAGTTTAATCCAAAGCAAGCTGGTGAGTGAACATAGCTGCTAGAGAATTACTGACATTCTCAAGAGATTGTTGATGTTAATAGTATTCATCCATAGGCTGTATAGACTCACTCTTCCTGAAACAGTAACGGGAATGTCATATCACTGTGCACACACAAATACTCCAAAATTTTTAGTTAGCAAAAGTTGTTTTGATACAGTATTTTTAAGCTATGTTATTTTAGTAAGTAGCAGGCATTTGAAAAGGATTGCAGTAAAAATTAGGTAATTGCAACTACAAATGAAGCATTTGAATATTAAATGAAATAGACTCATAGAATATTCTGAGTTAGAAGGGACCTGTGTGGATCGTTGAGTCCAACTCTTTGCTCCATAGGGGATCGCCTAAAAAGCAAAGCGTATGTCTGATAGCGTGAAATTTTATATTCTGCATGTAAGTGTGAACACTTTGTATTTCACATTTTAAAAAGTCAATAACAAATACATAGTTGCAATTTCAGAATTTAGCATTAGAGACTTGGTCCTCTTGAAAAAGAAGATAGTTTTGTTTGAGCCTCCTGGAACTGACATCTGTGTCTGATAACTGACTTTCAGATCAACACTTACTGTCATTTTGCAAAAAAAGTAAACAAGTATACAACTTGACCTTTCAGTTTTAGAGGTTATGGTTGATTTTAGTAGCAACTTCACTCTTGCCAAGATTGACTACATAAAACTAATTCTGACTGACATTGTGAGAACTATGTATCTGTGTATAGCTAACCAGTCAGAAAAAGATGTGAGTAGTTCATGAGCCTGAGCTTTGTTTCTTGGCCTTCTTTGGCAATATATCATGCCTAATCCCTGCTAAGAAAAGGGTATTGCTAGGAGAAAATATATCCCTTTCTGAAATTACTCCTGTTTCAGTACTTGCCTAGTCATACAGCAATGCTGCTGAGTGTAATAAATTATCATTATTTTAAAATGAACACTTGGATTTTCTCTAATGTTGAAAATATGTAATCCAAATGATTAGTCATATTCAAAATCAAGACTGAGGGGAGCAGGGGCAGGGGCTAGTGGCCTGATGCTGGACCCTGAAGCCTGGGTGCTGGACCTTGCATCTTGGGCCTGAGTCTGGGCCTGGGCAGGGGCAGGCAGGGCTGTCAGTGCCCTTGTAGTCTTTGTGTGTCTGAACAGTTCATACATTGACTAGCTATGGTAACTAGATGTTAGGAATATCTGGTTGAAATAAAAAACAGTATAGGTGCAAGTAGATATTGCAAGCATTCCGATAAAACATTTGTACACCTTGAATGAAGCAGAAAATGAAGTAAAAACCTTTGTTTATGCAACCCATATAGAGAAGTGCCAACACTAAAGAAGGGTCGTTGTGGTATGTGTGGAGAGTCAAGTGGAGCACAGTCACATAGATAACAACAGGGAGGCCAACTAAAATTAGCAAGTCTTGTTTCTTACTTGATGTCTACCTGAGTTGAATGCATTAAAAAAATACGCCAACGTTGCAGAAAACTGCAGTTGCACTTGATGCCATCTTTTGCTTCAGTTTTCTCTTGATGTTTCCCTTCCTTTTTGTGCAGGGCAGGGTGCTGGTCATTAATGAAGAGCCTCAGAAGAATTTTAACCTTTTTAAGAACTTTAAAGTCTAACAGGCTTTCACCAGTGAAGACTGCGGGGGGAACATTGAAAGTACGGACAGGTGTTTACCTGAGTGATAGTTCACAGGCCTGTCTATGGACTTGGCTATCTTTGCATTTGAAATGTATTCAGACCAAACAGTAACAAGAGCTTTGTGACAGTACTGGATTTTAAACTCACCATGATGCCTAAAAGCATTTCAGAGCTTCACTAACTTGAAAATGGCATCTCTGTTTCTCAATAACCTTCAGAGTTCAAAGGTTCCACTATGAGTAATACGGATCTTGGTAAAAACCAAAGCAGAGAAAATTATAACAGTTAAGGCCTCAGTCATTATTTTAAGACATTATGTATTCATAATATGTTTATCCATTGTTGCTAACTGAGCAGAAAATGCAGCTACTTTAAATAAATAAAGATGTATTTAATCAACTTAATTGGCAAATGACTTGAAACAAAGACCTAAAAGCATAAAATTGATCAAATAAAGATCAGTGAAAGGTACAGCAAAATTGTTTGTGTTCTCTGGTGGAAGAATAAGCAGTGAAACAAAATCCTGAATAATCTTTAATGGGACTTGAAGTATATCCAGCAAGCCAATAAAGTCCTAAACAGCAGAGGCATGCAGTCATGCAGTAAAGGAATTTAAATAGCATTTCAAAAAGTATTCCAAGTGTAACAGTAAAAGGTAACTTTAATTTAGATTTGGATTAATAAAACATTCTTTTAACAGAAAATCTGCAAACTTAATTGCAAATGTAGAAAAAGGAAATTCTATTTAGTAAATGCACATTATGTATATATGATATTTCTAAGTTTATTAAACTTCTTAGGCTCATTTTAGGAAATAGGATTTGATTCTAATATCCAAGTTTCCCCTCAAAATTTATAAAACTCTGCAGAATTATATTTGAGCAAAGTAGCTATCTTTTGCATTTTGCTCTGATATGAGATGACGGAATGTCAAATCGAGCATATGAAAGCAATTAACTAAAATGAGATTTAAAGTGAAAACTCTCTGGCCTAAAACAAGTTATTGTGATTTTCCTAAATACTCAGAGCAGTTTGCAAATAAATACAAAATATCAGCAAAATTAGAAAAAGACCACTTTCTTTGCTTATGCAAAAAATAAATTTAGTACAGTAAAAAATGTTGTTTATAGCAGCAGTCTAACAATCTTACAGAAAACAGGTGACAATACATATTTTAAAGAACTTCTTTCTTCCAAATAAAGAAGCAGTAGGTTCAAGAGGTGTCAGTAAGTGTTGCTTCAGATGGCAAGATCTTTAAAGAAACCTCTGATGAGAAAGAATAGATCTTAGTTTAGTGAGAACTATTGGAGATAGGTGGACGGTTGGACTGGATGATCTTGTAGGTCTTTTCCAACCTTGGTGATTCTATGATTCTGTGATTCTGTGATTAGTATAGTGACTGAAAACTTAGAACAGGTTGGATCACTAGTGATTCCTGCTGCATTGATTGCCTCTGTAATGCTATTAATGTCTGGGAGTGTATTATCTGACCACAGAGAATTTCTTGCAAAGGGCACCTATGTGCAGGAGACTGAAGGAGAGTTGTGAAACTTCATCAGCATCCCACTGTGTGAACTTCCCAAGTAGGATAGCATGGAATTTTTTATGTCTGGAGCTCACAACTCAATAGCAGGCTGCACAATTTAATCAAGCAGTAGAATTTAGGTTAAGGTAAGCTGACTGAAAACATTGATTATTGATAGCTGTATGTTTCATTTCGTACACACTTGAATATAATGTTAGAATATAGGATGCGTATTATAGTGTAGGAGATGACAAAGGGACTGAAAGCAACTAATACAGGAGGGCTAGACACTTCACTATTTAATATCCTTGGCATTAAGAAAAAAATCAAAGACTTTGGCTTGCAGACAGCCTTTCCAAATTTGTACAATCTTGATGAAATAGAAATCAAGATAAGGTGTACTTCTCAATTGAAAGACATGAACAAGTCCATTTTTTAAAATTGAGAATGAAGGTCTATCTTCCTAAGAAGTATGTTTTCATCAAAGCAAACATAATAGTACTTCACAAACCTTTTGTGTACAAGTAAAATAAATTGAATTCTAAATTAATGACCCTTTCTCGGTGGTCTGAATCATAGCATGACGTATATGCACAAGAAAAAACACTCTATCAAATACTAGGCCACAACAGATCTGTGCTGTTTGGTTTCCATCTTAGAAAGCATATTTACCCAGATTATGTGTACTGCATACAAAAAGTAGTTTCACAGCAGGGAGCAAAAAACCTCCTTCAGGCTTTTCCGTGTCAGTAACAATAACCTCAGGGCTGCAGTTGTCTAAGTGGCTACATTTATAATTTGTTATTTAGATTCTCTGGCTTTCTGTAGCTGGCTTAGCAGGTGACCTCAGATTTAAATTCTCTGGAGCAGAGACCATACACTTCTATGTGCACGAACAGTGGGGATTTGATCTTGGCTGGAGCTGCAGGGTATGACTGCGATGTAAATGTCAAATATAATAGAGTAAGCTCAGGCAATTTCTCTCAGAAATAAAACTTCCTGCTTTCAAATGTCACTAGGCTAAAGAAACTTAAGCATAAACAGATACTCAGATCAGTGGAAAATACATTTATTCAAAACGTAATGTAAGTATGAGTTATTTAATTGTATGGCATATTAAATATTAATCCAGTTGTACTGTATCTTCAATCTAGTAGGAGTATGCCACTTCAGAGGAAAAAGTTTGATGAGTGCATATGAAATTACCATACTTTCCTTTTGTCTCTCGAGCAATTTTTGACCAAGCATATTTTGAAACATAATAGTTTAATATATATATGCATATATATATTCATATTAACTAATAACATCTCTGAACACAAACGTATGTGTTAAATCAACTATACTGTACATTCTTTTTAGAGACATCAAGTTCTCAAATGTCTTCTGAATTGTCAGCATGATTTCTGATTCATTCTCTCTCTGTGAGATGAGAAAAAAATTATGTCACCTTTATGAGGAACAATAAAAAGTTGGATGGATTTCATCAGTTCCTTGAACTCTTTAGAGCTACTTACATGGAATCTGTAATAGTTATGGTTCAATATAGCTGAAAACATAACTCTCAGTAGTCCAATCTCAATGAGTGAATTGAAAGAACTCCGTATGTAGGATCTTGCTCACTTTTCTTCCTAGCAGCTTTTTACTCCTGAAGTATACCTTTCTTTTTTAGGCAATTTAATTTCTTGCTGTAGTTAGAAGCAGTTGCCATCGTCTCTTCTGCAGCTCTAGGGATTGCTTACAGAATAAAGTTGAGAATTTAAATGTGAATTATATTGGGGTTTTGAAAAGAAAAATACATATTATATACAGAAGATAAGTACTTGAGTTGACACAAGTGAATCATTTTTGTTTTCTGGAATAATTTTACGGTCACTCTTTTCATATGGTGTCCCTTAAATGATTCATGCTTGAAATTAATAGCAAATAATTACATAAAAATTAGATACTGTGAATTTTGAATCACAGATACTAAATCCATTTGTCTCATTTAAATAGCTGCCATGATTAAGAGGAAAGAATTGAGAGAAAAATGTGGGAAGTCACAAGGTCTTATGGAATACAATCAGGAAGAAAAAAACTGTGCTATGATTTTATCATCTTTTGGGAGAGTATTGCATATTTTGAAAAGTTCTGTCATTGACTTCAGTGAAAGAAAGTTCAGGATGCTGGTACCGAATGGATGCACACTGGATTCAGGGGCTAACATTTTACATCATGAAAGATATTGGTCAACACTCGGCTGAGCACGAGCCAGCAGTGTGCCCAGGTGGCCAAGAAGGCCAGTGGCATCCTGGCTTGTATCAGAAATAGTGTTGCCAGTAGGAGTAGGGAAGACATTGTCCCTCTGTACTCAGCCCTGGTGAGGCCGCACCTCGAGTACTGTGTCCAGTTTTGGGCCCCTCACTGCAAAAAAGACATTGAGGCCCTGGAGCGTGTTCAGAGGAGGGCGATGAAGCTGGTGAGGGGTCTGGAGCACAGGCCTTATGAGGAGTGGATGAGGGAGCTGGGATTGCTCAGTCTAGAGAACAGGAGACTCAGGGGAGACCTTATCGCTCTCTGTAAGTCCCTACTTGAAGGGAGGTTGTAGTGAGCTGGGGGTCGGCCTCTTCTTTCTAGTAACTAGTGACAGGACGAGGGGGAATGGCCTCAAGTTGCGCCAGGGGAGATTTAGGCTGGACATTAGGAAATTCTGCTTTTCTGAAAGAGTGGTCAGGCGCTGGAATGGGCTGCCCAGGGAGGTGGTTGAGTCACTGTCCCTGGAGATGTTCAAGAAACGTTTAGATGTTGTGTTGAGAGACATGGTTTAGTGGGGTTATTGGTGGTAGGTGGATGGTTGGACTGGATGATCATGCAGGTCTTTTCCAACCTAGCTGATTCTCTGATTCTCTGATTCTATATATTTAGGGCACTAAATGGAAAAAGTTGGTCTCCCCTCTGCTTATAAGCGTCCTTCAAATGCTGGGAGGCCTCAGTGTGGTCTCCCTGAAGCATCTTCTCCATGCTAACCAAGCCCAGCTCCCTGTGATCATCTTTGTCACCTTCATCTAGACCTGCTCCAGTAGCTCCACATCTTTCTTGTGATGGCAGCCCCAGTCCTCTGCTTCGGATGGGGCCTCACGAGGGCAGAGTAGAAGGGGTCAATCACCTCCCTCTCCCTGCTGGCCACCATCTTTTGATGCAGCCCAGGATAGTGTTGGCCTTCCGGAAAAGCAGCAAGAGCACACTGCTGGCTCATGTCCAGCTTTTCATCCACTGAAACACCCAAGTCCATCCCTGCAGGGCTGCTCTGAATGAGTTCATCTTCCTATTTGTACACATATCTGAGATAGCCCTGACCCAAGTACAGCACTTTGCGGTTGGCTTTTTGAACCTCATTAGGTTCACATGGGCCCACTTTTTGTGCCTGTCCAGGTCCCTCTGGATGGCTTCCCTTCCTTCTGTCACATCAACAGCACCACTCAGCTTGGTGTCATCAGTGAACTTGCTGGGTGCACTCGATTCTGCTATCAAAGTTAACAGGATGAAGCATATCTGTTCTAAGTTAGTTGTAGTTCTGACTGCTTCCTCCTACCTCAGGAGAGGATTAGTTTCAACAACTTTGAAATAAGACTGTGTGGTGTGTAGAGTAATATATCTGCTCTGAATCAGGTGTGAAGCCCTAAAAAGAAAAAATAATTGAATGTTAGCATCTTTTTTGTTGTTACTGTTGTATCTAGTAATGATTTCCTTACATGTTTGTTATGCAATGTAGCTTGTAAAGCCTTGATAGGAATGAAAAACACACAGGTACACATACATATGTATTCCTGAGATAGAAAAGTCTACACTGAAGATGTTCATATGGCCATCACATACAATTCATCTCTTTACTGTAAGAAAAAAAAGTAGACCACTATGTAAGAGATGCATCCACCACCAACTAATCTTGCGAAAATACTGTATTATTTTTGACTCCGAAACTACTAAGCTCTATTTTCTCCCCACCTGTCTTTCAAATTGACAAAGCAGCTGCCAGGGGTTCTCTTCTATTGCATTTATCTTCATCCTCACTGAGAGATGCAGGAAATGCTGACCTACATAGAGTTGTGTTGGTTCAAGAAGTTATATTTGTGTTTTGGTGTAATAGGAAGGTTGTGAGAGGGGAGCCTGAAATAGAGATGCAACCCAAGGCAGAAATGAGGAGTCCTAAAGGAGTAAATGTTAGGCTACAGATCTATTTGCAGTACAGTATATTACAGATATTGAAATGCTACCATCCATCTAGGGAATTAACTGATCAAAGATTTGAGATCTTAGAAGGATCTGAAGACCTCTGCACATTTTTCTAAACCTGTGAACTTTGCAGTCTGCAATCACACTTGCCCTCTGTGAGCTTCTTCAGACCATCTTGCTTGAGTGGCCTCAGTGGTGCATGTACTAGTGTGAAGGTGTAAGGCTTAATGCTGCTTCTCTTGGTGCACAGTTTCCTTTCTGCTCTGGAAATAGGACAGAAAGGGAAAACAGAACAAACAAAACAAATCACATTACTTAGTTTTTACTGCTTCTAGAATCTCAAAAGGAAATTTCTTTCATTTCTTTCTCATATTGCTTTAGGTGGACCAGTTCTCTGTTGCTATGTTTTCTACTTCTTTAATTTGAAAGAATTAAAATGGGAGGGGACAAGAGAGAGATGCTCAGGAAGACATTTTTGATCTGTATTGTTGATCTGATCACTATGGAAATAAAATGGGCTACTATCAAATGAGGTTGGATAATCCATAAGCCAATTTACCTTTACTAAGGAAACTTCATTTCCTGAAGGACAGTGTACTTAACAGAGAGGATGCTGGGTTCAAATCTTCTGTCTGGCCACAAGTATGAATGCTATTTGAAAGAGTAATTTGTCCCAACACTAGCAAATTGGTTAAAATAAAATAAAATAATTAATTTCTGAGCTAGAAACTTACGTAAAATTAAGATTGAGAAAGGAGAAACAGCAGACTTAGGGGAAAGGGAGAAATGCATAGAAATGATTCAAAATTATTGACATGATTTTTAAAAGTGAAATATTAACTAGAATTCAGAATGCTGGTATCATTGGCTCTGTAGTAAGACTTTCAGGATATCCTGCATGTTTCAATATCAGTAGTTTGCTTTACAGTGAAAAGTGGTATTCCCTGCTTTCTATAATTTATATTCAAACAGTGAAAGAAACATTTTAAAGCAACTCTTTGGAAAGGGACAGAACATGCGGAAAATCCTACTGATTGTAATAATTGCCAATACAGAAAAGGATAAAATGTTGATTTCAGTGAAATAATTATTAAATTCAATCAGTTTGTTACTAGGAAAGTTGCTTTAATACTGGTATGATTACTGATCACTTCTTCAGAGTATTGTATTCCAGTATCTCTAAGCTATGTGTTAAATGAGTGACAAATACACTTTCTCTTTTGATGCAGTAAGTTAATTACCATAGATGAAGAAATCATATGCCTATATTACATTATCACAACTTACAATAATTTTAATCATGATCAGTGATGCATCAATCAATGATGATCAGTAATTGTAATTGTAATCACAGTTAGTGATGTACTTAGTTCCCAAAATAAGATGTTACTGTGTCAGAAAATTACAGACAAGTATTCTTATTTCAGTAAACAAGTGGAATGCATTTACCCCCCTCTAGCTTACCTCGAGATTAATGCATTTCCTCCTCAAGCTGCTTTAATTCTGGTATTTGAACAGTTTACAGAAAGTAAATTCTTGGTTTTATTCTTCGGCTTTTATATGGCCAAATGTGAAGGAGGCTTAAACCTTGATTTGCTAGCCAGCATTAGTACCTCTTCCAAATAAATTAACAGGCATTCCTAATCTGTGTTTACTTTAGATAGTTTTCTGTTCGGTCTAAAAAGCTCACAAAAGATTTGAGAGATTTCCTTAAATTATTTGCCTCAGAATTTTACTATTTAATTTCTATTCTAATGCCTGAAATGTCAAATAATGTGAAGACCATCTAAGATCTCTGTTGTACTCTGTTCTGTTCCAAGAGCTCTGTCAGAAAAGTCATTCAGTCAGCAGTTAAAGTTATCTTGGAAATTTTAACACTAATTTACTGGGAGTGCTGCCAGAAACATGGAAAATTCTACAAAGAAAAGGTGTGGCGGTGGTAGGTGTACATGAAGGAAGGAGTTTGTGTGCCATCTCTAATGGCTGTTGTAATAAATTACCTCTCCTCTCAAAGTGCGCCTTGCTTGATATCAGAAGAAGAGATATTGTGCTAGGCTCTGAGGAGTTGAGGCTGAGGTTTATTGTCAGAAAGGTTGATCTGATGGTGATCAGGGTGAATCTTCCTGTCTTTTTTCTATCCTATTAAATGACTGGAAGCAACATTCACGCACTTTGGGTATGATTTTCTAGGCTTTCTTAAATACTTCTACTTTCCATTGTCAGTTACATGGTACACATTACTTAGTATGTCATACCGGTAAGACATTATGATAAATCATTCTCTTCAGACACCCAGTACTCTTCTGCCTGAGCAGGATTAGCAGGACTCTTAAATAGCAGAATACACGAATCATCTGAGCAAGACATTTAAAAAGTCTGTGGAACCTAAGTGCTCTTTTTCTCCCTCCCTCTATAATTATGAACATGTTTCAAATTGATGTCACCTGATCTGAAGCTTAAACATGGTCTGAATTTTGCTGATTGCAAGCTGGCTCCTGTAGCCTCATGTTTCATACATGCATTTCCAGCAGTTATTCTCCAAGCCACGCTTCTTGCAGCTTTTTTGCATTCTCAGCTTGTGTTCTTTCCCTTACTATTATTTCCCAGGCTGAAACTCGTGTTAATACCATGATGGAAATGTCAGGCTAATTATCTGTGAGAATAGGTAGTAGTTTGGGAAAGAAGAGAGGAATGCAGCTACACAACAACAAAAGACCTTACTGCTGAAAGCCTTGCCAACTCTGCTTTGCTGAAGTTAATGGAATTCTGTCATGTTTTATGGCATGTGTTGAAGTGTGTCAGTATAATGTACAAAGGAAAATGTTTAGGATTCCTCACTTTCCCTCCTAAAAGCAGTGGTGTGTCTGAAATTGAGACAGGAATCTCCTTACCAGAAAGAATAAAACTGATTGAACATTGAGCCATTCCGTTCATGCCTGCAGATGTCCGTTGCATTAACAGAAAAGGCCGTAACATAGCAAACATTACAAAATCCATGCTGCTGAATGTTCGACGGGTTGGAGATTGCTTTGCTTCTCTAATAAAAATGTTGTGGCCTTTATGTGCAGTTGTCACCTGCTTAAGGAAGTTTCTTTGAACATGTCAAGAAACAAGGGATTTAGATCTGCTGTGGATGGATGCCATCCCATTGCAGACAGAAGAGATGCTCCATCAGGTCTAATTTTCTGCTTCTTCATTCAAAGGACAGCAGATGACAACTGAATAAACACTTAAAGTAAACTGAGAGAAAAGTGACTTCGCAGGAAGTGAAGGTACAAGAATGCTAGGCCACTGTCATGTTAGAAGGGAGAAGAACAAAAGATTTATTGCCAATAAATATCAATCATTGTATCTTGGTTAATTTTTGAGAGAAATAATAGAAAAAGATTTTTTTTTCTTCTCTAAACCCTTCTTTTTTTTATTGTGGTAAGCAGTAAATTTACTCAGTGAGATGAGTCAAGTTGGCTCTATTGGAATATTATGCAATTCATGTTCAATAGGCTTGTTGTACTAGATGTAAACTATAACAAAAAAACAAAAATAATTGAAGGAAAAATGCTTCTTTCTCAATGTACTATGGTAGTTAATTTTTATTTTAATCTCTAGAATACTAGAGTTTTCATATATTGGGTAGGAAGGTACTTTTTTCTGGTGTTGAAAATGGTGGAAGAAATCCCATCTTCCGCTACAATATTGGAACGTTTTCTTTATGTCAGTCTACTTCGTGTGTCTGAGAGGCAGGATGGCCCAGTTTAAATGTGAAGTAAAGTGATACTACAACTATGTTGATATTGTGGTCTTAATCCCCAAATATTTGGTACAGAAACTTCCTTTTGTCTGGAGTTAGTTAAAAAATAGACCTAAAATACAGTTGGATGATTTTTGTCATTTCCAAAACAAATATTGCCTGTGCCAAGCCACTTAGAACTTATATATATTTATTCTTAATGTCTTTTAACTTCTCTGGTTTTCTTTGCTTTTTTTTAATTGCAATCTTTTACCAGAACAACTGTATCTTAGTATAAATTAATTGTAAACCTTCCTAGATGAACACTTGTTTATAATCTTAACTTCCCTACCTGTTTATCTGAAACACATCTGTACCAACTTTCAATTTTTATAACAAATGTAGAAATGACAGAAGTACTAGTAATTGCTTTGAGATTTTATCCTTTTTGATTGGAATAATATCATGAAACATCCTTTTGACAGAAATAATGTAACTAACTGTCAGGTGAATGTATACTACAAAGCGCTAAACAGGGATGGAATCAAAGATTGATTGCATGCATTCAAGCATCTGTAATCTCAAATGCGTTCAACAAAAGATTTGACAATTCGTTGCATTTTTAATCCCACTTTTCAAGTGCAGGACCTTTGGATATTTGTGTGCTGAAGGCTGAAATCACAATACATCTTATGTACAAATTTATGCTTTAGAAAAAATCTTGTTTATCTGCCAATAGTGAAAAAATTCTTTAGTTTTTTTCTGGATGGCAAAGTTTCTGAAGTTTTAAATATAAGTAACACTGCTACCACAGTAGAAAATGAAATAAAAAATGATTCAGCATCTATCTGTAAAGGAATTTTACATAGAAAAGGAATGTGTTATCCAAAATGTTCATAATAATAGCAAGATAGTGAATTAAAATAATCAAGTCATATGCATTGGCTGCGCCCGAAGTTATTTAGATCCTTTAAGGTAACGAGATGACCAGTCTTCCTCTGATGTCTGAGTACTGCACTCACACAGAGCCTGAAAGCAATAACAGGTGATGCAAGAAGTGCTGTCATGATGAAAGAGCAGACAGGTTGGAGACCTGTACATTCTGATTATATAGTGGTCATGACGTTAGGTGCAATTCAAAAGAAGTGTGGGCTCTTCTTCCATTTTGCTTTTAGAAATATTTCTAAGGGATGATCTGTTTATTTTGTTCTCTGTAGTTGTCATGGACTTACCTGTCTTCTTTCCTATGCTGAAAAAATCTGCACATATCTCTTTTGACAACTACTAGCTAGGGGTCAAATCCTACAACTTTGAAAAATTCTTTGTGAATGAATGGAATTTTAGCCGAGTCAAAGTGGAGGTTTGGTTTCTGTATTAAAAAAAAAAAATACTTCAAGAATATTAAAACAGATTCTTTGTAATCCTCAGTGACCAGAAACATTATAGTAAGACCAAGTTAACCTAAGTTGTTAAACAACTTTGGAAGAATTTGCAGCTTTTATTGAGTTTTCATTTGCTTGCAATTTGTTTCTGTTGATACCTTTAATGTTGTATTTGTGGCAGTCTATATCTTATCTCTGGCATTTGTGATTTGGACAGATAGATGCATTGAACAGTGGAGAAGGCAGAAGTCTCTCAGACATCTGCTAAATGTCTTTAGTTATGTCTAGAGGTTTTGTTGAGTGTACTGAGCCCTGAAAAGTGCAGGTTACTATGGACACAACTTGTCTATTATTTACTGTGACTGGAAGCTAACCCGCATGAGGTAAAGAGTTTCTCAGTGTTACCTGAAAGAGTCAGCATACTGAAAAGGGAGTGAACTAAATTCACAGCATAAAAGCATGGGGATGTACACATGCAGCCACATTTCACATCCTTCACTGTGAGCTTCAGGAGGTCAGTTCTATATACTTGTGCACACTGCCCTGTGTACTTACCTGTATATTAAAAAATGTATCACATACCTTCCACCCATCTCCACAGTGACATCACTAAAGGCTTTTGATGCTCGAAGTGGAGAATTTCTAAGAGCCAGATTCACATTTCCCCTGACTGCTCAGAAAATCTTTTAATGACCGGTCATATTAATTATTTTTGCTGAGATTTATTTTTATACTTCCTGTTATGGCCGTTCTACTGTACACAGAACTGAAGATTCATCTGAGTGGAAAGAGGTCAAGGAACATTATTCTGACAGCTGGAGAGGTACCTGTATTCCCATCTGTGCTTCCAGGATTGTTTCTGTACTGTGGTTTCAAGGACTGAGACATCAACATTTAAAATGTAAACCTTTTTTTTTTTTTTTTCCAGGCTTAAAAAACCAACTCATTGTTTTCTAAAAGTGACATTTTGTTTGGATAAACAAATGCATTAATATAAATGGAAAGAAGTTTTAATTATCAATGCTTTGATCCTAGAAAAAAGAAAATAGTGGTTCATTTGCTGTAGTCCAGGCTGCATTCAAGGAAAGGGAGTTTTCTCAATTCACGATGATTCATACAGAATGTGAAGTAGTTTTACTCTGAAAATTATTAATATTCCTAAATAGTTATTAGGATTTTAACATGATGATTTGTTTAAAGTAACAGACTTCTTGTTCAGAACCTTTGTTTTTCTGAAATCATCAGCCACCGAGCTGTGGGTGTGGTCTTTCACCTCTCAAAGGTCAGACTTGAGCAGTTCAGCTTTCGGAATATTTTTTCAGTACCTTTGTTGCCCTCAGGGGAAAAAAAAAGGCAATTATAACTTAGACAAACACATCTTTTAATGAAGTCCAAGGCAGCGTAGAGATGTGTCCATTACCCACAAGTGTACCTTGCTTTATATAGGTTGTAAGAATAAATTAATCAAGACATTATTTTAGTTGCTCAAGAGAGCAAATATAGAGTGAGCATAAGGCTTATAAGGAGGAATGTTAATTGCCTTTGCCCACCTATACCATTTTTTCTAAGAAGAGAAAGCAGAAAGCTAGCAGTTACTCACAGAACAAGAGCATCGCAGAAAAGAATGCTTGTGTGACAGCACGAATCTCCAGAATGAAAAGGAAAATCAAAGCCTTTAAAATATTAAGCAATAGCACTAAAGACAGGTATCATAAGATTAATTATCCTTAAAAAAATCATATTTTTAAGGTTTTACAAGCTGTCTGCAGTTTTCACAGTTAACAGTTCTGGTTCAGTGCCTTCAGTCTAGCGTTTGCATGGGGTTAGCCTGATCCGACAGAAGACAATCACACGTTCCAAGTAAAAGACCAAATGCCTTGAAGTAGATCACTTGGAGATAAAACAGTATTAAAATGGAAGCACATCTGCCAAGTATCAGCTGTCAAAGCCCTGCAGCTTTCTGAAACCAGCCAAGTATTAGAATAATCCATTGTAGTGCACTTCATTTTTAAGTCTTTGTAATCATCCAGCCAATTCCATGAGCTACATGGAAGAGCATGCATGTGTGTTTGTGATTATAATAATACTTTAAGTGAAATCTGAAATAAAGAACACATACTTAATCTGCAGCTTTGAATTTTAACACCTTATTTGATCATTATTTCTTGATTTCCCATTATTTCATAATTTCCCATGGCAGCTAAAAGCATTAATTCATTCTTTATCTAGCTGGGAATTAAGAAAACTTGATGGAAATAGACTAAATCTCTTTTGCAAGTACAAAAAAGACATAAATTATTCCAACATATGCATTGTTGTCCTTTTGTCCTTTAAAAATGTTTGCATAAGACTTCTTGTGGAGGGATGGGACAAGCTGTTTGCTAAGGTGCAAAGTCTAATTTTCAGCTAATCTAGTTGTCAGCTCAGGTATATTCTGCATTTGTGTGGCAGCTGCAGAAGTTAAATGACTTCAGTGACTTCAGTGACTGTGGTCACTGAATAAAATGAATGCATTCTGTAGTGGCTACAGAAACGGCTGATAGTGAGAACTTGAAAGGCTGCCGTGTAGGACTGAGAGACAAGTCTCTTCTTGATCCCCTTTTTCTTTCCTTTCCCACATCTTATCCTCTTCTTTCATCTGTCTTCATATTATTTTGATAATTTACAGGGCCGAAGCTGACCTTTTAATACACCAGATCTAGCTCGTTTGGCCTTTCATAGAGCACTTGGACATAATGCTATGCAATGTAATTATCTTTGCATAAACGACCAAAAGGCCGTGTTTCAGGCTGTTCGATTTTAAAGCAGGGAAGAACTCTGGTATTGTCAAGGAAGTGCAGAAGAGAAGCTAAATAATGTCTAGGCCCAGCCCATCAGAAGTTATGGACACTGAAGTCTAAAAATGTATTTAATAAATATCAGATACAGTAGAATTGTATCTAACCTCTGCCCCTGGTTTTCTGCTTTTCTTCATAATCATTAGAGCATGAGTAGACTGTGTTTTCCCTGATATGCCGGTATGTACTGGGTGCAATATTTAAAAGTTTCATGGGGAGAAATGACCCATTAAATGCTTGGATCTAACCTCTCACATCTCTTAAGCTATTTCAGTTCAGCCAGCTTATATGAATTTGAATGATGTATTTACCTTAACGTAATTTTTAGAAAAATTCACATTCTTAGTTTATAGGCATTGGCAATGGAGAGTCTAGCAGTGCTCTTGGTAGCTTGTAGCTCTACTGGTTAGCTGTCTTTATGCATATTTATGCCAGATTTTCAGAAGAACAGTTTGCTATTGTAATGCTCTCCTTTTACACTTTCTGGGCTAGAAGAAAACTCTAGTGCCTTGACTGCTTTACGTATGTTGTAATCAGATGACCTCTCAATCTCCTTGATTAACTGATCAAACTAAGCGTTTTAATCAGACAGGTCATACAGAGGCATTTTCATCAGTTTAATTTGTATTATTCTTCACTTTTCTTTCTCCAACCCTTTCAATAACCCCTTTTGAGTTTGATCTCTGTAAGCAATATTTGAATATCAAGATTATTTCACAATTTCAATTGTAAAATCCTTTCAACTATATTTGATATGCCTACTCCATGGGAGGAGAACACACACATCCCAGACTGCTGTTTATTCTCCTGGCCCTGGTATGTGACTCCACAACATAATTTCAGCTTTAGCAGTTTTTAATCAGTCATGATTTACTTCAGAACTTATGCTCAGAGTAATACACTGCCTTACTAAAATTTTCAGTTTGAACCGAGAGATGGTCTCATAACTGGAGTATAAGCAATGTGAACAAAGTGGCCTGTGTGGTCTAAAAAGTGCTCTGATGAGGCAGGGAGAAACTTGGAGCCAGTCTCTTGGAGAAATTTGGTGCCAGTCTCTTGCTTTTCTTTTTAGCTTTCAGGTACGCATGGATGGAGCAGGAGTTGGGATGTAATTTTTGTTGAAGTTATGTTCTGCAGAGTATTCTTATGTGCTAAGTAAACTTGCAGTCATTATGTATGTAATTGTTAAGTGTTTTACCAGGATAAAAGTTTAAATATAAGGTACTAATTAGACTGTACACTTTAAATTTAAACAGTAATATTTTCTAAGTGTAAATCATATAAGAGATTAACCTTGAGCTTTTATGAAACTCATTGAATCAGTAGGTTTTGGCAATCAGAATTTGAGGTCGAGGGTAAATAAACCTGTGTTTGAATTACTATAACTGCCCTTCACATGCTAGAACTTTTTAAGATTTTGCATTGTCTATCTGTGGTAAATAATTCACCATCCTTTTTAAAAGATCCTGGAATACATTAACGTGTTAATTGAAAAACTGGCTTCTTGTATTAATTTTTCCTGTTTCCACTGAAAAATCCAATCTTCTCTTTTTCATTATTCAAGTTATTAAACAGTTTGAACAGTTTAGACTGTGTAATATATTAGATCCTGGCATCTCGAAGCAGAGCGCAGTATTGAGATGGCTTTTCTGTTGAGGCAAAGCTGTTCCTGTAGCTTGTAGTATGTCTGCAGGAGTGCACAGCATTCAAAATGTTGGTGGCGGTATCTGGTCCTGATGAAAAAGGAGGCCAGCTTTCCTGTTTTTTAAAAACCAGGCATGGTGTTAGGTAGCCGTACTATCTATAACATTGATGACACAGCAGTTCCTGCAACCTGTAGTGCTGCTCACTGGCTGAGTTAACTCAGCTGAAAATTGAGTGTAATGGGGTCAGGGATCCATGTAGGCTCCCACCTCCCTCTACATGGCAGCTCTGTTTGGGAGTTCAGTGAGCAGATGTTGGTAGGTGCCATCTGCCTTGGGTTACCAAGGTGGAAGGGGACATGCACGCCTCTAGAAGGCTGCTGGTAGGGAGCATCATACCCCAGAAAAGCAAATATAAAGATCTGCGTATTTTTACTCAGTCTGGCAAGTCATATTGTGTTAGACATTGTCAGGAAGAGTTTTTTCAGTGATCTATAACAAAAGACCACAATTCTGTAAGTAAATGAAGCCAAGACCTTTTTGTTTTCTTTATTCATAGAATTCTTTTTTTCCGCAGCATAAATAGCATCCCAGTTTTGCAAATTAACAGGATGAGGTACCATTCTTCTTGTTTATGTGAAATTGTCCAAGATACTTAAGGAACTGGGAGTGCTTAGATAATGCTAGTGTCAATGTTTCTGCTCTAGCAAAAAATGTATCATGAAAATTAATCTTGAAAATTAATCTATTGTGAATAAATTGTACAGTAATCGTATATCTCGCCATTCTCTTGCTTTAAGGAAACAGTTGCCTACACTGGCAGAGCTTAGCTCTTTCCCTTCAAAATGCCAGTCCACCAGAGTATGCCTCATTAATTCTAGGAGTCCATTTTTGCTGGCCAGCTGGAAAGTTACTCTGCCCAAAGCTGCCTTTTGAAACATTGAATTCCAGCACACATTTCTCAGCTTAAACTTTTAATGCAGGAACTGGCACGCAAAGAGAGATGTGAGTTCTGTGGAGAAGATAAAGTATGATAGTTTCATGTAATGAATATATTATATATTTTTGAACTTGGAGCTAAGAAACACTAGGCAGTAAATAGCGTTATCCAAAAAATATATATATATTCTCCTTTGAATTTCCTTTAAAAATTCCTTCAAACTATGTATATTTATTCTCAACCTGATAATGAATTTTGTATTTTTTAGCCAACAAGCTCCTTGGCCTCCTCAAGAGTGATTATGCTGTAAAATATTGTCAAATATTTGTCAAATATTGACAAATATCCTCAGATAAAATTAAGTAAAATAAAATAAGCAAGTGTTATATTTAGCAATATTTAGTATCTATAAATGTCTGCTGAAAAAGCTTTATTTTTCCTTTCATATTAACTCTGGAGACACTCATTTCACCCTTGCTGGTTTTCTTTTTTCTTGTAATATTCTAAAATCCATGTCAGGCCTTTCTCAAGGTTTCCAAAGAATATGAAACATGAAATAGTTAAAATGGAACTAAACTTGACCTTTTTCCCACCTTTTCCTGGAGGAATCGATAAATACACATATTAATGCTCAGGGATTGCCAGCGTCATTGCTGAACATTTATGAACAGCTATGTGTACAGTGTCGTAGTAATTTGGCAGTCTTTCACAACTGAGATTTGCATCTTCGATAGCTTTATCCTGACTCTGGAGAGATGCCCTTCTCCCAGCAGCGCTGAAGCTCCCACTCAGGATTCACCCTTTGTTATTTGATTAGCTGCAAAGCTGGAAATCTCCGTATACACTATTTGCTCTGACTGATTTTTTTAAAACAGCACAGATATACAGGAACAACTGAAGTTTTTCAAGCTCATAAAGAGGATATCGAGTATAGGCTAAAATGCTCTTGAGTATTTGGGTGCTACTTCATAGGCTTGCTTATTTCAAGTATGTGCTCTAGGATGTCTTGCAAGAGGCAGATAAGGTCTCTCAGCCTGCTCTGAGCTAAGACTGACAAACGAGGTGTCTTTTTTTTTTTTTTTTTTTGTTATTATCACTTTTGTCTGTGGAGGAATTGAACTAAAACTCAATTCTAACCCACAGACCATCTAGCTGAGAAGTTTGCCTTTCCAGTTTGGATTCCAATTTAGACAATAAAATGAGATCCTTAACTTATCACCTGCCTGTGCCCTGCTGAGCGTACTATAACAACATAGCTATAAAAAGTCAGGTAGTTATAGGGAAGGAGCAATCCTGATAGGTATTCATTCAGTTCTGAGATTTAGAATCTAATGGTGGAATAATTTGATTGTTTTAAAAAGTAAGTTTGTCTCATGGTTGTAAATGTTTCATTTTCTATACTGGTATAACTCAGATAAAAGTATACAATTTAATAGCAACTACTGTTGGCATGAGATGGGGATAATGCTGCCACACTTGTCATGAAAGAAAAGATTTCTAGCTGTGCAAGTATCAAATCATGGTTATTTTAACTTATGCCAGTGTTTGCAAAAAAAAAACCTACGATGTTTTTGTTTGCTGTGCAAACAATATCTCAATATCTCATTTGAACAGACAGAGATCTTTCTTTTTTTACTTTTCAGAGTAAAAGGTAGAGACCATCTGTCTATTAATATTTTTCCCAAGTTCCAACATAGCTTCATGTTTTAAGCATTTTTCTTGTTTATATGTATATATTTTTGACACATTTGTATATATATATTTTTGACACATTTCAAGGTTGTGCAAAAATATCTTTTCCAAACTCTGTCAGGACTGCATGTTAACCTAAAGATCGTGGCTTTAATTTGTTCTTTCTTGACCAAAATGCATTGTCAATTAAAAAAAAAAAAAAAAAAAAATCTCAATTTAAGTATTTGCAGAATGCAATTAGCACAGAACTGACATTTATCATGAGACTGTTCTTGAAATATAAGATTTACTGAGCAATTTAGATGTGGGATGAACCCAGCTTTTATCCAGGATGCATGATGTTCTAAAAATAGAAGTGGTATTTCCAATTCTTGCTTTTGATCCAGCTATGTTGTTTTATGCTGGCAAGGTTTTTTTGGAGAGCTGCAAATGTTTCTAATTTTCAGGATGTCTTCTTGGTTTGCATTCTCAGCCCCTTTCTTCCAGCTTGCCAATAGATGATGGGGTATTCACCCTTTTGGGATCTCAAACTTGAAAGAACCTGAGTTCCAACATCTCTCTATTCACTTATTTCTTTTTTTTTTAAGCTTTTTTTTGGTTTTTGGGTGGGTTTTTTTTTTTTTTTTTTTTTTTTTTTTTAATGGGAGCCTCACTATCTGTGTTACAAAAATGTGTCTATGTTGTCTTCATAAAGTTTTAAAATTGAAAACGAATGATACAAGTCTCTTTAATTAGGTCTGATTGTGATAGCAAACAGCAAGGGAGCAGGCAGAAGAGATGAGACTTTACTGGGGAAAAGCTCAGTAGCAAAGACGGAAAATAAGAAAATACGTTTGTTTTTTAACATGTGGCTTTGCATAAGTATGACCAATTCAGATAAGAGTGGCTTAACAATAGATTAATAAAATAGTTATATAATGATATACATTTATGAAGAAATGAATAACAATTATTAAGAAAGCCTTTAATGATAATAATATTATTTTAAAACAACATATACCATTATATTTACAGCAAAGTTAGAGTTGTATTTCAAAAGAGCATTTAAGGATAACTCGAGTGAAATTTTTTCCTTGTGTGCAACCAGAGTACTAGATGAAAATGAAGCCATATGCTGTAAATCAGTCAGAGAGCGCCGTGCTTCTGCTGGTGACATCCCTGTATGCTAGTGGCAGCTGCAGCGCTCAACTGAGTTTTTATCTGAGGTTTTCACTTTGTGAGGAGTTAGTGCACATGTTGGCAGGGATAGATAGCACTTTAGCTTCAGCCAGGGGAAAATGTGACAGGTGAGACTCGCAGACCTTGCAGACCACTCACACGGGTAGCAGGGAGCCTTGCTGAGAGGCAGCTAAGGGGGATCCAAGAATTGGACCAGGGCCAGGGATGAGTTGAGTTCTGACACCAGTACCCTTCATCTCCACTTCAGCTTTACTTTCAGTGCCTGCAGTGGAGAGCTGCAATGTCAAAATTTGCAGAAAGGATAAGACATCCTAGATATTTTTCAGTTTTGAAGTCTATGTTGTTCCTAATAAAAAAGCCAAGTATGTTACCTCAGCTTTCCTACAGTAGCTGTGGTGATAAATGCAAAGTGTAAAGATTAATACTCTTTTTGGTGTTGTACATAGCTGAGAAATTGTACATAAAAGTTGAAGCTGATGGTCCCGTGTTATTTGCTTTTGTGTTACGCTTCGCAGCCATAGCTAATTTTAATTCTGTTTCAGAACTTACCTAGTTTGAGTAACAATGTTTTACGGTAATTGAGTAATGCAGAAACTCTTTGCTACTTGTCTGTTCCTTTACAAAACATTGCATGCTTGCAAAATTACATGGGGATTCCAGTATGCTCCATCTTTTTGAAATCCTGATGTAAAATAAGAAAATGGTTGAGGCTTTAAGGCAGCACTTCTGGAGCTGTCTTCTCCAGCCTCCCTGCTCAAAGCAGCATCAGATGCTGCTCAAGGCTGTGTCCAGCGGGGCTGGCAGATGGGAGCTCCAAAATTTCTCTGATCAACCTTTTCCAGTTTACTCACTGTAAAAAATATATATTTTTTTTTGTTTAAATGAGATTTGTTGTATTTTACTTTGTGCTTATTATCAGCTGTCCTCTCACTTACTACCCCTGTGAAGAATGTAGTTCTGCCTCCTTTACTGTCTCCCATTACATATTTATATACATTGGTAAGATCTTCCTGAGCTTTTGCTTCTCGAGGCTTAACAGTCCCAGATTTCAGCCTTTTCCCGTATGATAGAGGCCCCAGTTGTCATTTCTGTGGCCCTTCACTCAACTCATTCCAGTATGTCCAGGTCACTTGTCCTGGGGAGCCCAGCACTGAACTCAGCACTCCAGAAGTGTCTCACCTGTGCTGAGTAGAGGGGAAGGATCACTTCTCTGGTTTCATTGGCAGTGCTTTTCATAAAGCAGCCCAGGATGCTATTAGCTTTCTTTACAAGGAGACATTGCTGGATGCAGTTGTTCTTCTCATCCAACAGGACCCCCAGGTCCTTCTCTGCAAAGCTGCTTTACAGCTGCTTAACCCCCAGCCTATGCCAGTGTATGGGGTTCTTGCCCAGATACAGAACACGTCATTCCCCTTTGTGGAACTTCACGAGGTATCTATCAGACCATTTCTTCAGTCTCTTGAAGTCTGAATGGCAGCACAATGGTCTGGTCTTTGAGCTACTCCTCAGAATTACATTGTCTGCAAACTTGCTGAGACTGCACTCTGTCCTGTTATCTACATAATTAAATTATGATTGTCAAAATGTTCATCTCCAGACTAACACAAAGCCATGTATTATTTTCATAGAATTATTCAAATGTTTTTCCTGCTGTAAATATGTGGAGAATTTGCTACATAGTTTTGTTGAAGTCCTAGGGAAAATAGTAAGGCATTACTTTTATTGCCAATGTGTATGTCAGTCAAGTAGGAGTGCAGTAGGAATTGGACCAGCAAGGTGTGCTGATCCTTGCTAGATTATTTGCTCAAGAAGTTGAGAGCAGTTCCAGCTGTTGAGGAAGGCAGTATTATCTGTTGCTGTAATGAGGAACATTTTATCCACATTCAGTTTATCACTGAATGGGAAGGAAATAGAAATGAATTAAAGTGTATTAGCAACAGTATCATGCCTTGCAAGTTGAATACAGAATATCAGGCACTCCTGAAAGCTGAGGAGGGAATCGAACAGTGGAAAAGCCACTTTGAGAGAGGCTTGATGTGCCTTCCTTCTTTCTAGATGTGATGTCTGATTACCCTGTTCTTGCATGTCAAGGACTGATAGTCTTATCATAGAATCATAGAATCACCAAGGTTGGAAGAGACCTACAAGATCATCCAGCCCAACTGTCCACCTATCACCAATAGTTCTCACTAAACCATGTCCCTCAACACAACGTCTGAATGTTCCTTGAACACTTCCAGGGCTGGTGACTCCACCACTTCCCTGGGCAGCCCATTCCAGCGCTTGTGCTGTAACTGCACCCATTTCCCATCCTGAATGTGGCCTCATCTCCTGCATGGATTTTGGACCTACCTTTTAGATAGTTTATCTCAAATTCTGCCTCTAGCCTTGCCTCCTAAGCAGATTTTGGACCATGCTGTCTCTGTCCCTTTTCCCTACTGCTCCTGACTGGGCTGCCTGGATGGCCCCTGGCCTGGCTCAGGCCTGCCATGCCTAGGATCTGTCAGCAGCATGCTGCCTGGCTCACACAGCTCAGTACTGTCAGTGCAGGCATGGCCTCACAGAGCGTCCCGATCTTGTAGTTCTGTCACGGCTCCTGCCTGTGAGCTGTGCCTAAATGCTGCCTCAGAGAAGCTATGACATGTACTGCTGGGCTGCTGGTAGGGAACAGGAACCTCTCTGTTTCCTTAATGGTGACTTGTTACATCCTCATATTCCCCAGAATCACATCATTATGAAAGCATCAGAACAGTTCTTGTGGATCTTGTCCTTTGATTCAAATTTACTCTCTGTACAATAGGCATACATATAAGCCCAAATAAGTCACATACTTCCATGTATATCTACAGAATTTTGACGGCAAGGCCATACAATAAAGCCATGTCATAATTAATTCCTTCTGATATGTAGTGACTCTATTCCCACATAAGACAAAGGTAGTTAGATGACAAGTAACACCATATGCTGCAAGAAAAAAAAACACCTTACTTTTGAAAGACCTTTGCATAATGTATGATTTTGCTTTTGTTCTGATACAGTAACTTAAAATGCAGACCCATCTAATGTGTGCTGCAGTGAAACAATATGGATTCCAAAAGTGAAAACTGGGATTTTTGTCAGAGGCAGGTGAGATGCAAAATAAGATCAGGGCAATTGGGAATACAGGGACAAAGTAGTGTGAAATCAGGGCAGGTAATCCACGTCATGGTAGGGTATCACTTTTTTCAGACTCATTTTCAAGTGGATGACACTTTTGTAAAATAATAGGGCAGGTGCTATGAATTCATTTATGTAAAAAGATAAGCTTGAGCTTGATGGGAAAAGGAAGACTACAGAGTAAGTGTGGAGTCAGCTGACCCCAAGAAGCTGAATTTTTCACACACAACAACTTGAGTCAAATGCCTTGTAGCAGCTGAGTAGACTGACAAGGAATGATTTGTATTTCTTTTTTTCCAAAGTGTTAGGTTATTCTTTGCTCTGATATAAACCTGAGGCTTTAAGAAAAAGGGGGAAGAAGGCTATCTGTTGTCAGACAGCATTACAGTTCAGATAATGCCCTGTTTGTTCTTGGCAGGTTGTTCTGCAGCAATGAGAAAGGTTGCCCTATCTGTCACACGCATACCTCTTGTCAGGGCTTTCAATAGAGAATTGCAGTGGAGGCAGGCTTATTGCTGAGTTTCAGTTGTTTTTCAGATGATGACACGTATGTCTTAGTGCTCTCTGCTCAAGAGGAAATTGAAATAGTTATTTCATTTTAAATACTTTGCTGAAAATGTAGAAGAAACTGAGAAAATGGTATCATGGGATTCTTCATCTGTTCCAGTGATTCAATATCATATATTCACAATAAAGAATTGAAAAATAGGGTTTGAATTTCCCTTCTCTTTTTCCCATTTGAAGTGCCACCTGATGCTTAAGTGTAAGCTAAATAATAATAAATGCATCCAGGTGGCTCACACATAATGGTCCTGGTTAGCAGGACAGAAGTGGTAATGACTCCAAGAACACTGTACAAGACAGCGCAAGGCAGCTGTTTTTTTTTGAGATTGCATTGCATCGGGTCAAAGTCTACAGAATTGAAATTTATGTGATTAATGTAAGTAATGACATACTGAAAACATATCTAGTCCACATAAATAGCCCTCTGGGTCCATCTGTTCCATCCCGTGCTCCAGCAGAGACACCTAGAGCAGGGTGCCCAGGCCCATATCCAGGCAGCTTTTGGAGATCTCCAAGGAGCAGATTCCACAACCTCTCTGGGCAACTTGTACTAGGGCTCTGTCACCCACACAGGTCAGAAGTGCTTCTTGGAGTTCAGGCAGAACTGCTTGTATTTCACTTTGACTCGTTGACTCTTGTCCTTTCTCAGCTCCTACTGATTTGGGTGAAATCTGGAGAAATTAAAGAACCCATTAATAATTTTCAATAAGTATGTTCCCAGGAGATGGGAAGAAGAGATAATAGTTTGAAAATGGGAAAAAAACAAACAAACAAACAAACAAACAAAAAAACATGCTAAAGGTTTCTTAACCAGCAAGATTACAGTTTGGTCAGAAGATTGTATTTTTTATTGAGAATTAGACAGGAATAAGCTAGGCAATCAAGCCACCACCCTCATATAGATTTTGAGAGAAAATAAGAAGGGCAAATTTAATCCTTCTCCCCAGTGCTGGCAATGTCCTCACCCATGTGCTTGGCAGTTTCTGCACCTCCCGAGCACTGGAGTGGATTCAGCCTTTTACAAGACAGACGAGGGTGCTGGCAGTCCGACAGGTAGTTGTTGTTTCACGTTCCCAGCTCTGCACTTTGCTACGGCATGGTCAGTCTGTGATGGAGCAACATCAGTGCAAATTACACTTTTTAAATTATAAATTAATTCTTCAAAGCTCTTCTGCTGGTGTGAAGCAGACTTTATAGTGCACATGAGATTTAAGGAGAGAATTTTTTCCTTGCAATATGGAAAAATTAAGGGTACTTTGGGCTTACAATGCTGCAGAGGAACAAGCGTGTGAATTAAATCTCTTAGTGTTGAAAAAACGTCTTAAGGTAAAAATAGGACAGAAAACTTTCATCCTCTATTAGTGTGCATCATCTAAACTTCACATGTAATCTGTCTACTAGCATTGTTTTAGATACAGTATTTATAAAGAGCTACAAGTTGTTAACATTGTGATGATAACTTTGGTAAATAAGAGTGTTATGGAATCATTCAAATATTTTTAATGGCCAAATTTTGTTTCCGAGCTTTACATGTCTGTATCATACTAGGTTTAATATAAAGACTTAAATGATTCTGAAGTACTCAAATGAGTCAGTGCTATCTCTATGTACGTAAACATATGTATACAAACATACATATGTATGTATAAACATATACATACGTTGGATGATGAGCTACTTTTTTCTGATAGAGATCAAAGGCATTTATTTTTCTTGAAATCTAGAATGTGAAATTAAAGCTAACTAGTATTTGTCATCTTGGAAGATGAAAATATGCTGTAATTTGCAGATGGAACATGTGCATATATTATAATGCCTATGGAAACAAATAGCTATACTTCTAATATAAGTTTGTGGCTATTCTTTCTCTGCTGTTCTGTACTTTTTTTTCACTTTCAATTACAGATGGTGTTCCCGTGCTGAATTAAAAAAATGAGTGAATGTACTGGACAAAACAATGGTTTAATTTACTGTTTAATGCATGTAGTAGTAATTATACTAAACCCCGCTTTCCTCTTTGTCTCTCCATTTGTCTATCTGTATTACTGAGAGAATATTTTGGAGTAGTTGACTGAATTTGTGAGTAATGGAAGTTGCATTGCTATCATTAGTTGTATTTTATAGATGACCATAAAGTATTCTCAGAATTCCTTTTTTTTTTTTTTCAACCTCTTCAAAATCCATTTGCTCTTTTTTTTTTCATTATGAAAAACAGAGTATTCATCCAAGGAGAAGTAAAACAATTTAGTGGGGTTATTGGTGGTAGGTGGATGGTTGGACTGGATGATCTTGTAGGTCTTTTCCAACCTAGCTAATTCTATGATTCTATGAATTTTCAGACTTAGTTTGCTGTTAAAATTAAATTCAAGTAATAGTAAGATGAGGCTTAATCTCATCTGAAATTAACTTGAGGAACAGTAAGTCCAGTCTTACTGTGGTATCAGAATACTGCTTTAATACATTTCAGGTACTTCTTGATCATCTTCAAACTGGACAAGTTTGTCTTAAACACTCCTGGAGAAAAGATCAATCCCAACACTGATTTTTGAGAAATTCTGTGTCATTTACCTCCTGCTCAACCTCACTTTGACATACTGGCTGTCTTGTCTGTCCATTTTTACACCTTCTGTTAAAAAACCTTTTAATGATCCTCACTTTATTTTTAACCTATGAATTAAGCAATGTCATCAGATAATGGATTAAATGCCTGTTGGAATTCCAGATATTAGATGTATATTTCCATTTTTTACTCTTTTGGGGAAATCTACTGTTTTATGTGCTGTGTGAAGCCTTAATAAAATTCTGGGCATATATTTCATTTTCTAAGGGCCATTAGAATTCTAATTATTAGCAAATTAAACTTTGAAAGTCAGCCTAGGCTTAGGTGGTGGTTATTTTAATTTCTTCCTCCATTTCTTAAATAGGTACAATACTTTGTAACGTCTGTTTAGAAAGTGGAGATTATATAGTTCACTATACTGACCACTATATCAGTGGGTGCTTTCAAGTATTCTTTATAGACTCTTTTCCTTACTCTTTTTATTCTTTAAAATGGAAGCACATTAAGATCTGGACACAATTATTACCACTTGAAGAATGGTCATGCCTCCCAGCCAGTGCCAGATGACCCTGCTTTGAGCAGGGTGTTGAGAGAGGTGACTAGGAGTAAAAGTCCATCTCTGCTTTCAGCACTGACTGTCTTTACACTAACTTTCTAAGACTGTTAGCCCTCTAAAGTGCTACAACACGTGATTTTTTTCTTGTTTTCAACTATTAGCTTTAGCGTTTATATACTCTGAGAAAAGAATCTTGTCTAGTCCAGAAAAGATTTGTTTTGATTCCTATTTGGGGGAAATCATCTTTCTCTCTTTCTTTTTTTTTTTTTTTTCATATTAGCTTTATTTTGCCTGTAGAAGCAGATTTAGCTTTTTGACTGAACTGTTTTCAAGACGCACTGACTGGGCAAGTAGAAAAATATAAACTAATTGATTTTACGAGTAACTTTTAAACCTAGATTGAGATATTTAAAAGGTAAGAACTCGTATAGCTAGTAAAATGGTGGGATAATAGAAACTCCCGAAGGTAGAGAAACTCCCGAAGTTTCATTTAGAGTAATTAGAGAAAAGAAAAATAAAAGTGAAGCTGGAAACTTCTGTTTTACGTGTGCATGTTTTTGATGATGGAACATGTGGATGTGCATAGGTTTTACGCTGTGACATGCACTGCATGAAACTGAACTGGACTCCGCATCTGGCAGCTCTGGAAGGAATAGAATTTTGATTAATTGTTTTGAATAGGTGATGTTAAGGAATCCTAAAGCGGAATTTGCATAGGTGACCAACAGATTAGTTTTCCCATAATTTAGGAGTCCCTTCACCAAAACAAAAGGCTTTTAAAAATTGAGCATGATTCTTTATCTCCCAATGTAAAGCTCAGCTAGTTACTTGAGATCTGTTTCATTTCCCTTGTCTGATTTTTCAGCAGTAAGAAGATTAGTGCTTTCATTTAATCTAATACAGTTTAACATTTTGCTGCATAATTATACAGACTTTCCAGAAAATACTAGGTGGCCCCTTGAGCAGAATGAAGATCAGTGCCCTATCTTAACACTTTTAAGTGCTACCACTTTTTAATTTCATATGCTTTGAGGATGCCAGTAGATATAATTAGATTTTTATCAAACAAGCCTTCACAGCAGTTAAATTCTGCTATAGAGAGGCACTGAGTTATGACCACAGTGCTATCAGAGATGATAGAATAACCGATGTCTTAAACTTTTACAGGTGATTAAAGTATATAGCTAACCCCCTTGGATTTTTTTGGAACTCAGTATGAGAACCTGTAATATTTGTTAAGTCACCTGTCTGGTGCACTGGGGCTAGATTTGCATCAGGAAAGTTTGTGGTAATTAGATAACAAACATTTTTCACTAGTCCAATTTGCACAAACTGAAGGAAAAAAAAAAAAAAAGAAGAGTAAAATTAAACTCTAGTGCACTGTGAATTTCACACTTCCAGATTTTTGTGCAGAGAAAGATGGTCTTTTTGGCAGTTTAAAGAAACAATAATATGGAAATACAGGGGTAGACTTCTGTTTTCCAAGAAAGATTGCCCGAAGCAGAAGCAAGGGAGCAGAAGAACAAGGTTTAGTAACAAAATCAGCTGCATGTTTACAGATGCAAACAAGAATTTTGGTATTAGGTTACAGAGAAGCCAGATGAAAGCCAGAAGTGATTATCAGAATTTCTGAGATCGACTGAGCATTTGTCTCTTGATTTGATCTGATTTTCAATCCCTCTGTTGTTACTGCTGAGGCCCTTCATGGTGTACCTGTCTGGCAGATCTCAAATGAGAAGTCAGTGCATGCAATAGCAGGAAATTACATCTCCAAAATTCTCTTGCAGTTTTAACTCAGTATTGAAATGTGTAGATTATGTACCTATACCAGGGTGAAAAGATTGAATACTGAACCACACAGTGAAACTTCCATGTTCCAGATGTAGAATATTTTTAAGTAGAAAGGTGGTTTCATCCTTTTGTTAAAAAGACAAAAAATTGCAAAGGACTGCTCTTGTTGCCAAATGACTATTTAACAATATTTAATAGTGTAATAATCTGCTGGGAATAAAGACAAAGCAAAGTGTTTTTGTTCTCAGTATCATTTGCATGTTCTCTGAATGGTTATTTTCTTCAAGTTGCTATAAGGACATCCTTTTACTGTTTAAGGTTATTCTCTTCAATGCATACATACTCTTAAAATATATTACATATTTCTTTAGTCATTTGTAGGCAATGAATTAATGAGTGTTATTGTCTTAGGGAACTGACGATTTTTTCCCCCTCTGAGCCTTAATGGGGAAAAAATCTCAAATAAAAGACTGTATTTTTATAGGGCAAAACTCCAGATCTGTCTGGAGCTTACATTTATTTTTTGTCAATTTGCATTCATGTAATTGTACTCATTTGCAATAATGAATGTGTGAGTAAAGGTTATCCATATAGATGAATAGATGTTATTACCACGTGCAGTTTTGGTTACTTGGATAATTTGTCAGCTCCATATACCAACAGACAGTTTAGAAATGAGAATTTTCACTCCCATAGTTGAAATCATAAATCAATAACGATTGTTCAAGGGTTGATTCAGCTGCTTAACACCCACCTAATCGGCCAAATTACTTTTACATCCATCCAACAATGTAGGTTGGAAAGTAGTTCTCTGCTGCCTTTACATTCATCCACTGAAAAGTAAATTTAAGGGTCATCATTTCTTGCATATGTGATTCTTGGTACTGCCTGCTTCTCGAGTGACTTGGTTTCTTTGTGTTTCTGATAGTCTGAGCAACTAATAGAGGCAGTTGTGCTTCTGCTACATCGTGTAACAATCGTCAGGCTTCATCACGCTTCGGCATCACAGGCTGAGAGTAGTTAAAAGGCTGAACTGGAGGGACCATCTTGGGATCTAGTCCAGCTCCTTGAAGTTTTAACTAACACCATCTCTTTCTAACAGATTTATCAAAGAACGTTATAAGAACAGGTGAGGTTTGGCCCCCTCACCACAAATCAGATGGCTACTTCCGTGATATTTTAGTACATTTTATAAATTTCCAGCTAAAATTTCAATGAACCTCTTTGTTTTCTTACCACCTGCTTCCTTCTCTGACTTCAGCTGCCTCATCTAAGCTCACCAAACTCCTCTGAGTTGACCTTTTACGAGCTTTTATTTTCTCTTTAAAAAAAGAGAGAATTAACTAATAACACCCTGAACAGCAGAATACTCATCAATCTCCCCAGTGCCTTGTTAAAACATTTCATTGAGCACATGGCCATTAGCAACTAACTTTGAAGTGAGCCCAGCGTTAAGTTGGGGCTGGACAAGCGATGTCCAGAAGTTATTCCAACCTAAATTATTTCATGATTATCCCTCCTTCGACTCCACAGAAAATAATTTGTTTAATGCATCAAGTAAACTTGTCTTTTTAAGGCATACATTAAATCATTTACTTAATCTTCCCTTAAGAAAGATCAAAAAAATTTTCCTGCTCCCTGCAGAACCTTTTCCTGTTTCATGGCAATGTCTCAAGTCCACACATCCAGTGGAGAATACAGAAATAAAAAAGAATATATAAGGTGGAGATGGCAATTTATTCAATCTCAAAATTCAGAAATATATCAATGTTAAGAATATTTTTTGTTAGTTACGAGGGACATCCACCCTATATTTCAGCACAGAGGGAGTTTGATCCTGGCCCAAGCAGCTGATGGCAAGCCTAAGCTGTGGGAAGGGGATCAGCAAAATAATCAGCTAAGCAAAAAGTTCTGTCTTTTCTTCAGTAGGAAAGGAGAGGGAATGGTAAGGGAAGGAGAGAGTTGTTTCAATAGAAAGAGGAGAAGGCAAAGAGCCCAAGAGGGGTCAGTTTCTTGGAAGGAGCTGAGTGAAGCTAATGTAAAGAGGCTGTAAGGGAAGGGAATTGGGAAGTGGTGTGATGTGTGATTTCACACAGTGTCAGACCATTTGTGTGTTGGGAGGTTTCTGCATGGAACGTGCTTTCTGGTACAGTCTGTCTGGCTTCTGTCTGTGTTATTTCCCTGAGGAAGTGCTGAACTCAAAATGAGTCATTCCTCAAAAAAACAGAGAAAACAACTTTCTTACTAGCTACCGAGGACAATACGGAACAAACAGTGTGATTGAAATAGTCACAAGTGAGTGTAGTCACACTTAAAATAATTTACTTAAAGCAACGGTCAGCATGAGTCTCTTAGCTGAATCTGCATTTTAAGTATTAAGCCTTGAGCAGAAGGGGTATCTCTGTCTGCGACGAGATGAATAGCTTCATGTTGCTGATGCATGTTTGTTATGTGCTCTAGTGGTTAGCTATCTCAGGAATAAATGTTGCAATATTCTAATGCACAGAAGTGGATTTCCTCAAAGGAATTTTGTTTACATTGCACTCTGTTTCTTAACAAGTTCATTTCCTGCTACCAAAGTCCAAATCCAAAAAGTTTCAGAAAAGATGTGTTGTGATGATTATTCTTAACTGACTCTGTGCATCCATGATTTGAGCTGAGTTACTGCAGTGCTTGTACAATAATGCATAGGCAAGTATGTGCCTCAGAACTTGAACAGGAGTCAGCAGTGTGCCCAGGCAAACAAAATTGCCAACTGTGCATCAGCTCCAACACTGTCAGCTGGTCAAGGGAAGGGATTGTCCCACTCTGCTCTACGCTGTGAGGCCTCACCTTGAGTGCTGGGTGCAGCTTTGGGTGCTACGATATAAAAAGGACATAAAACTGTTGGAAACTGTCTGAAGGAGGGCTATGAAGATGCTGAGGGGTCTAGAGGCAAGACCTGTGAGGAGCAGCTGAGGCCACTGGGTTTGCTCAGCCCAGACCAGCAGAGGCTGAAGGGAGGCCTCATGGTGGCTGCAGGTCCTCACAGGGAGTGGAGGGGCAGAGCTGAGCCCTACTCTCTAGTGACACTGACAGGGCCTAAGGGAGCAGTGTGGGGCTGTGTCAGGGAAGAGTCAGGTTGGGAATTAGGAAAAGGTTCTTCACCAGAGAGTGGTTGTATGCTGGTACAGGCTCCCCAGGGCACTGGGCACCGCCCCAGGTGCCAGAGTTCAAGGAGCATTTGAACAACACTCTCAGACATATGGTCTGATTTTTGAGTGGTCCTGTGTGAAGCAAGGAGTTGGACTCGATGATCCATATGAGTCTCTTACAATTCAGGCTATTCTATGTAGGTCACTCCAAAAATAATGCCTTCTATTTATTTCCATGGAAGCTATAACAGATGCAAAGAGCACTATTGTACTCTACTTGATAGAGCAAAGTCTCAGTTACAAAACACTATTTTTCAACATTATCACCACCATTAGTTATGCATTTTCATCAAACCTGAACAAGAGCCTGCATACCATGCTCATAAAAATGTGCACAAAAGGAGGTGAACCACTGTTTCACAGCTACAGTGATGGCATCCTTGCTAGGAAAATGTTGTCCACACAGTCCATCTTTCGTCAGCTGGAACAGATGGAAGTCAGAAGGCACCAAATCTGGATCCAGAAGGATCACCCCTTTCCTATCCCAAAAGACAGTGCACACTGCTTTACCTGCTGAGGGCTGCATCCTGAGCTTTTTCTTTGGTGGTGAATTCACATGTCATCACTTCACGCACTGCCATTTTGATTTCAGCTCATAATGGTGACACTATGTCTCATCACCCATAATGATGCAATCCAGGAGACAGTCAGTGGTGGTGTTTCTGTTCCTGTGTGAGCATTCGTGGGGCCCATCTGGCACAAACTTTGTGATATTACAACATTGTCACCATCATTTCCAAAGCACTGAAGCTGATATTCAGCTCTGTACAGAGTTCCCTGGCTGTAGTCTGCCAATTTGCTCTGATGAGCTGATTGAGACACTCGTCATTTTGTGGTGTGACAGCGGTGCATGGCCATCTGGAACATAGCTTGTGTTTCACATCACTGTCACCACTACTGGAATGCACCACCCACTGCCTCACTGTGCTAACATTTACTGTTTGGTCTCCAACAATGTTCACCAAGTATTGATGAATAATATCAGTGGGTGCAGTTTTTTCTGCATGTAAGAATTCAGTGACACACCTTTGCTTTATCCTCATGTCCATATCGGATGCCATTCTGTCAGACTGCTCCTCTGCTGCCATCTGTCACGTGGCAACAACGTGTAATGGAATACTGGTGGGAAGGTTCAGCCTCTACTGCCATACCACCATCTGCCTCTGACGTCATGGCCCAGCATCATAAAATAGAAGGTGTCCCTTTCAGGGAAGCTCTTGTATGATTCTGTGACTGTATCATTTAGATGCTTGATTTGATCAGATCTCTCATTGCGGCTGAACAAATACAATAGTACAATGCTATCCAAACTAATACTCCTTGGAAGCACGCTAAAATTTTCAATGCACTCCTGTTCAGGTAATGAAGTTTGAAAATGAACTCCTTACCGAAATAAAAATAGCTATTGAAGCAAAGAGGAAGAATTAACATTATTACCTTATCAGAAATCCTCCTATTTGTGAACCATCGTCCTTTTTCTTATTTAATTAATTAAGGGAAATTACACAATGATTTATTTTGATTTGATCTTAGATTCTCTAAATAAGAGCATGAGAATGGTTTTATTGAATCAGAATTAGGCTCTACCTAAGTCAGTACCCTGTCTCCCCCAGCAGATAAAAATGGACATCTGTGGATGAATAAAAACAGGAGTCATGTAATTCTAGACTCTCTAATGTTGTTATTGCTTTCAAGTTTAAAATGAAGTGAAGTACAACAAGTATTCAAATGTATTGTCCTCCAAATTCTTCTCCTTGGTATGTTTCAGAGAGTTGTTCTGTGATTCTTTGTCTGTGTTATTACACAAGAAACTAATGGCAAAACTGAAACTAAAGAAAACTGGATGCTTCTGGCAAGCTATGTAGCAAGTGTTTTGTTTCCAGGTGGCTAAGTTCAATCAAAACTTCAGTAAATGTTTTTGGAGTGTGTTTTTATACATGAGAAGTGAATCGAGCAACTTTCAGGTCCGAAAATTTTGTTAGAATTGATTCTCTTGTTGACTACTTCAGGAGTGAAGATAAAAACTGTAGGGAAATGAACTATATTATGCTCTCTCCCTTAAATAGCAGCCTTGCTTTCTGCTTTGTGGATACATCAGCAGCGCTCCAGGAGGAGAGCAAGATGCAGATGCATGCTCTGCAGTTAGACTGCACTCATAGTACTGCAGAACATTGAACCTTATAAATCACTTAAGTAAGAAGAAATAGAACGTATATTACTAAGCATACTCAGTGTATGAAAAGTGGATCTAAACAGGCTGGAGCAGTTAAAAAAAATCACTTTCAAAGGAAAACATGGTTGCACACTTCTGCAAATGTTAAATCAAGAAGAAAGCATCAGTTTTGATATCTTACAGAATATTTGGCTGTGCGTAATTCCCCACATCTTTGAAAATAAATACCAAACACTCATAGAAGAGCCTCAGATTTCTGCTTTTTATTTTGTAAAACCTAGGGAATGATAAAAATTTGTCTGGAAAAAAAAATAGGCAATTCCCTTTCCTCACAGGAATTTGTAGCAAGGCCTTTCTAATACAGGTGGGAATTAACCAACAGTTTTCACAGAATCACAGAATTGCAGGAGTTGGAAAGAACCTCAGAAGATCATCAGGTTCCCTATAATAGGTCGCACAGGTAGGCATCCAGATGGGTCTTCAATATCTCCATGGAAGGAGATTATGCCAGTTTTCTGGCACTGTAAGCTGTGAGGAACTCTGCAACAATGTAAAAAGTTGCTTTGAAATTCAAAGGATATAAAAGGTCAGTGATCAGTAAAGTACTGGGGGATTTGAGGAGCGGGGCCTGTTTCTTCATTACTATTATTTATTTATTTTTTACAGTTTTGAGGATTGTTGTAGAGTATTAAATTAGATTTGTTGGACCATCAAAAGGACTTCTTGATCTGATAGCTGAGTTAATACCATAGCTGACTAATGGAGTGTGATTTAGGAGAGATTACTGTGTCGCATCTTTGCATCTGTAGAGGTGATTATTGCAGTCAGAAATTTTGACATAATTTTAAATCAGGCAACCAAGAAATAGTATGAAACAATATGGCGATTATGGCCTTTTTCTGTGGTAATTGATAGGAATTATTTAATATCAAATTTATTCTTAGCTCTTTTTTTTTCCCAAACAGTTGATGCCAAAGATTAGTTTATTTATGTAATATTAAAGAAAACATACTGATGATTTAAGAGCTGCTTCTCCTTTGCTTGAGCCAGAATATTAGTGCTTGTCAACCTCCTTGCTTTTTGTGAAATGTCTCTGAATCTTTTTTGTTCCACCTTCCACAAATGAGAACTTCCAGAATAACAATTTAAAAATCAGTGGGACAGTATCTGACTGTAATTATATACAGCTATGTTTGTGAAGCTCCATTGCAAAAGTAATTGAAAAGATGGTAGCTGATACAGCTCCTTGTAAAAGTTCTTTTATAGCTGTTGTACGGTAGGGTTGGATATAATTTCATGAATTGCTTTATAAAACAATAGAAATAAACATTTTGTGGAACAGATTGTTGCAGCACTTCTCCAAAAACTGAATGACAACTGGAAACTGACTGACTTCTCCACACAAAGAGGCACATGAACGCTTCTTGGATAATCAAAGGAATATAGCAGTGTGGGTTTGCCCTTAAAGCGTGTATGCAGGCTCTGTGATAAATGAAGAGGTGTGCCAGAAAGAGTGACTCGAAGTCCTATACTCCTTCCCACCAAGAATTAAGGGTCTTTGCTACAGTGCTCTTTTAAAGATCAATAAGGCATGTGACTTGAGTAACATAGTCATGTGCCCTGACGTGCATTTGCGCCGATATATTTGGGTGTGTGGGTCAAAGAAAGTGAATTTTCGTATTCTGACTCTGGGCACTGTTTCAGGACCCAGTCCCGATGCAGACCCTGCCCTGACTCCCAGAGGTCACTGCCTTGCCACCACCCCAGACCCCTGCTCACCATCCCCATAGAGCAGCCTGCCCTTGCTGCCCCCTGGCACCTGCGTTGAAAGACAATCTTTGGGTGTTTGTCCAGGCCCTACGGCAATGCTGTCTAAGGATATCTTGGGTGGGTTTTCTTCTGCCAAAGTGGTCCAAAGTGTTCCCCACCTCTGGGTTGCCTCCTCTGAGGGTTACTTTTAAGTAAATATGTCTCAGCATGGCCCGGGAAAGTGAGATTTGATGTCACTTTGAGTGTTCACTTGTAAGCCACCAGAAATGCTTTTGACTCCTGTATATTGTTGGGGGAGGAATTTGATGGCCGTGCATTGCTCACCTTGCTTTGAAACTTCTTCTGGTGCTGGCTGCTCTGGGGCAGCTTGGTGGTCTCTACGAAGCCAGTCCTCTTCAATCTCCTCTGCCAGCTGCTCACTTCCTACCCAGTTCACTTGAAGAGGACACCCACTTCATGTTTATCTTTGCTCGAGGTACATGAAAAATTAATCAAGGCTCCCAAAGGCCCCATTTGCTGCATGCTTCTAGGCATACTGCAGCTCAGATTGTGATTTTTCTGTAAATGCCTAAAAACAAACTTTTGGGCATAGTCAGACATCCTTGGATGATTGTAGAAACTTGGCATAGTTGCAACTCCATGTAATCCTGAGCTTTCCACACTGCAGAGACAGGTGGAGTTCCCAGAGTGCTCTGTTCATGTAATGCTGCCCCAAACAGGCATGCTGTGCTCATCTTCCTTTCATCTTCTTAGCTTGAGTGAAGGCACTGGAACGTTTGAGTTCAGCTGGAGTCAAGATAACAACTCTGTGGACATTTACTTTGTTCATACACACCTAGGGAGATAAAATAACTTTTACTGGAATATTTCCTTGCATAGGTAGCTCTTAAGGGTAAAATTTTGTGCATACTTACAGAAGACATGTTCACCAGTCTCAAGATGAACATGAAGAACGTTTATTCATTTTCATGAAGAAATCTCTATTTGTTGTTGTTGTTGTCATTTGTTTGTTTGTTTGTTTGGCATTATCTTCTCATTTTTACATTATTTTGCTTCCTGGGTATTTTCTTCAATAATTTCTATTCATGAAGACAATATAAATATATTTACTTCAAAATTCTGTATAGTTGAGTGGTGACACAGGATTTTTTGTATAACGCTAATAGAATGAAGTAGAATGGTCATCTTTTTTGTACTGGAGCATTTTAAGTAGATGTAGGATGAAATGACTACCAGTGATGAGAGGAATACAGCAAAGAAATCTTAGTTATTTCTTCTATGGTTTAGGGTTAAGGGAGCTAATAATTATATCTTCCTGAGTTTTCAGCTCATTAATATTTTAGGCTATTATTTTCTTGTACTATACTAATGTAATGCTGGTTAAAACCTCCCTCCTCAAGCTCGAAAAAGATTGGTTCAGAACTTCTCAAAAAAGTACTTAATTTTGTTAACTTCTCAGTCAAAGTTGGTAGAGTTTGCATACTTTTATAATGAAGCACAGGAATAATGAACTTATCTTTAAGAAAACTACAAAGCAGAAAGCTTGGTTTTGCTCAATGTGCTGAAAAATTAATTAAGGTGAGAATACCTTTGTTATTTATTTTGCTGGGCTTTTTTATGCATTTGATGTCAGTATATCATCAATTGCACTGATCTCTTATAAAGCTGGAAAAAACCTAAAAGAAAAGCACAGAGAAGGGATTCTTCTCAGTGATGCAGATTTTGCACACCTGTGTGACAGTGTATGGGCTCCCAGCAAGACACTCTTGGTTGTTTCAGCAAGGAATCCTCTTCAGGCCAAGAGCAGGAAACAGTTGTTTCAAGGGTCTACATTTTATATGAGTTTACTGTTTAAAAAGGGAATTCCTGGAGATGATAGCTCACTCTTTGTGCACAGACTTGGATTTTCTTTTCTCGCTGACATGGATGAGAAGACACAATGTTGTTACCAGCATGATTTTGGAATTGGTTTTGCCAGCAAGAAAGCCATCTGAGGTATTGAATCTTGTGGTGTCGTTTGAGGTGGTATCTATTACTCATGTAGAAAACTGGATCCTGGCAGTGGGACTGTATAGTGGGGGAAAATACGCTGCTTATTGTGGATGACCCTAATTCCAGAGAGGAAGGATACTTTCAAGTTGCTCACCTTGCTTTGAAACGTCTCCTGGTGCCAACTGAACCTTCAGTTGCGATTTTGAAAGTCAGGCAAAAGGAGCTGCAAAAAGAGCCACTGTCCCTTGTCACCACCAAGTAGGGTCAAGGCTACATTTGAAAAGGCAATTTCAATTAAAGTCATTTCTCCAGTTCAGTACTTTGCCATAATTATTTGCCAGAGGACTCTGGCTGTGTTTATCTTCAATATTATTAGCTTCAATGCACTTGAATGCAAACATTTTAGCAGAGTGTCTGATTGGAGGACTAGCTTCTTAATCTATGAAACCCCACACCAGTGCATCAAAATAAACCACAGGGGGAGGATGTTTGGAAATTAATGATGATCTGTAGGTTTGAATTTGTCAGATTAACACTTGTGATGCCAGCTGGAAATTAAAACATGCTTTTAGTACTATTTATATGTAAATTAGGCAATTATCCTTTTTTTTTTTACTGCCAAATTTGATTAATAATTAGGTTATTTTCATCCAGAAAGAAGCATTTCATTTCATTTGCATTATTCTCATTCACAGAACATAGATACAAGGAGCTGTATTCACATTTTCATAAGAGCTTCAGCATCCGCCAGGAAAAGAGAAAACAATTCAAGATTTAAAACCCATGTGCTTATTAAAAAGAGCATTTATTCTCAACATCAGAAATAAATATATTTTTTACAAAAATGCAAAAATGTACAGAAAAAAGTTTTAATTGTGTCTATAATAACAAATTCACTATTATTAAAAGGATTGTGAATGACTTCAAACCTTTTTGTATTCTTGGCATGTAAGAAAGATCTGTAGTGAAGGTCAGGCACATCATGCCTTTGAGTAAAGTGTTCTCACTCCCTAATTGATCATATCCTGCATTTTATCTACTAGAGAAAAAAAAACACATGCAAACCTAATCTGTATTCTAATGTACACTCTCATTATTATATATTAAGAACTTCCATTGCTTATGTGCTTGTACATGAAAGCACAAACAGTTCTAAATTTACTTTCTTGTGCAGGCCAGTTGAATTAACTTAGCTGCATGTTTGAATAATAAAAATGCACATGATGATCAGTAGAACCAGGAACGACGCATTTAAAAACACAGGTAACTGTTCACCTGAGAAAGCAGTTTATAGCTTTCTCTGAAAAAAAAAAAAAAAAAAAAAAGGAAAATCAGACAAATAGGATCCCCAAAAGTTGCAAAATGTTGACAATTTAGCTTTGCAACAATGTAATTTCTGCATTGAGACTAAAAGAGTGGCTTCTGTATGTATGTATAAACTGTATGTATGTATGTATAAACTATTCAGTTAAGAAATGAAGTTGATTCTTCCCCACTGAATGAATGCTGTGCAAGTTATTCCTGGAAAAAAAATGCATAAAATAATACTTAAGAAAATCTGTTATTTACTCTTTAGTTAGTTTCTTCAGAATATATTTAGATCTGAATATTGGTGGCACACTACTGAATCATTTCATAAAAATTTAACACTTTTCCTTTTCCTTTGCAGTTCAACAGAAGAGCAGTTTCACTGGCAAACACAAGGTAATAAACTTACCATTAAAGTACTGCATATAGAGTACTACATATATTCTCTCCCATAAAGAATATACTTCCTAAATAAGGTAGAGGGGAGAACAACATGCATTTATGCTCTTGTTGGGTGTTTTCTTTTCTAGAGTGTGAAAACTCTGCTGAAAAAATAGCAGAACTTGGCAAAAGTGATTAGGGTTGGCAAATGGAGCATCTACATAGAATAAAGCGAAGTTTCAAGAGAAGGCACTGGTCTCTAGGTTTTTCTTAATATAAGGGCTGTGCTTTCTTAGTTTGCTTTTATTAATCCAAGGCCAAACTTTTAAGTAAGTGCAGCGTAACTCTCCTGTATCAATGTGGCCAGCCTGCTCTGAATATGCCATTTTGGTGTGTTCTCCATTCCTTCATCAGCTATAACTGATAAGTACATGATCACACGTAACTAGTTTTACCTTTTGCTTTTCTTAAACTGTTTTGTGTTAATGTTATTACAGATGGTCAGAAGGATATAGAAGATGAGCTCACTACTGGTCTGGAGCTGGTGGACTCCTGTATTAGATCACTGCAGGAATCAGGGATACTTGATCCACAGGACTATTCAGCCAGTGAAAGTAAGTTGCTAAAAATGTGCTTTTCAGAACGCACAGTTATTTGTAATACTTCATGCTTTAAAACTGAAAACATTTATTAGAATGTTTTTCTTCATTTTCTCAAATCAGCAGAAGACAGTGTAGCTGGGAGCAGGAAAATTGCCTCCCTGCATTTCCAATTTGATTTTTGATTTTCTTTGTAATTGAGAGAATTTCACTGGCAGTCTGTGGGCAGAAGCCCCGTGGAATGTGTTTTAAGAAATACATTCAGAAATTGCAATATGGCCATACTATATTACAAGGTCATGTCACAGGACTTCTGCATCACCACTGCAAGAGCGTCTTTCAAGCAGCACTGTTTCAGTATGCAAAAGTAGTAAAATGAAATATGAGGTGGTATGACGTCACTTTTTAGCTAGTAGCTGGTACTCTTTAGGACAAAAATTTTCAAATGGATAAACAGGACAAAATAGTTGAACTATTTAAGGATGATGCACAGAACGCCAGCAGCAGCAAGAAAGCTGAGGCCTTTTCTCAACAGTTGGTTCGCTGGTCATTTGGCAGCTATTCTTGTTTGCAGGAAAGTGCTGTGAGTGCATACATCCTCTGCTAGCATCAGCAGCTGGAGAAGTGAATCGAGGCTGGAGTGAGTGAGGAACAGGGACATGCCACCCAGTGTATTTGTAGAACAGATATCTACAAATGCTTGCGCTCCTAAATCACATACACTGAGACAAAGTTTTCCAGCAGGCTGACAGGTCTGTTTAGAGATGTGACAATAGGCACTGAAGATGCAAATTAGTTCCCTATTTTCCTTTCCTTTTCCTCAGTCTCCTGTCTGATACACTGCTCTGTCTGCCACAAAGTATATACACTTTGCCATCACTCCTACTGCTGCTCCTGACGTTACCTTGGCTTTTCAATTTCCTCTAGTATTTCTCTACATGTCCTGCTCTCTGCTCCCTTGAGCCATTTTTGTCTTTTTCAGTCCCTTGCTGCTTAGTACCCTGTGACTGAGTCACATCTTTCAGGGTGGCTGCCCAAATTCAGCTTTCTTAAAAACAAAGGGAATGATTTCCCTTTCCTGTGGAAAGGCTAATGGAATGTGACAGCCACCTTCTGCAAAGCAATGGTGAGTTGTCACCTGAAATGTCATCATCATTTCAAGTGAAAGCAAGGCATTGCAAGGCTGAATGCAGAATTCTAATTTGTCAGAACATTTTTCATTATTTTAAAACAAGATTTGCAATCAAATTCATGTACACAAGATTTCTAGGCCAACAGTATCACTAACGGTTTTGGTAAGATGCTCTTTGACCTGAGCAAAATTTTCTGTTGGGAAATCATGATGCAACAGTTTAAGCCCTTATAAGTTGCCACTCTTTCGTGTTCATTTTGGAGTGAGAAGAAACAAACTGAATGACTGGTCACAATTGTGTTCATACTGTGATTCCATAGAAAAATAAATCTGTGTGGACTGCAATAGGGAAGGTTGAAGGCAAGAAGCCCCCATGGCTGGGCATCGCAGAAACTGGATGAAGAGATAAAAACTAAGAAAAATGTTAGGGAAGGATTAGGGTAGTAGATGGAAAGAAATCTGGGTAGGTGAAGGTAACTGGTATTAAAACAAATTTCGGAGGAGTGTCACAGAAAGATAGGACTCGAATAGGAATGTAATGGAACTAGATTGCTGTTTGCTGTTTATGGTTGATAATTAAGAATCAGATATATATGCCAGTGACAACAGTTGCAGTTAATTAATAAATGCAATTAGGATGTCATATACTGGATTTTTGTTTTTGTTTCGGAGTCTGTTTTCAATTTAGAATAAAATTTAGCAAATGCATCAGTTAAAATGCTATTCTGTTTGCAGAGTTAAAAGTACCATTATGAAGGCTGTCTGTGCAATTTTTTTTTTCTTGTGACTGCACTATACAGCAGTTATTATCATGTGTTTTTTTGTACATTTTTTGTCAATGCCTCATTTACCCTAAAGCTAAGGTTCAGATTGTACAGTAACAGGCTGGCCATGAGCCAGCAGTGTGCCTTTGTGGCCAAGAAGGCCAGTGGTATCCTGGGTACATTAAAAAGAGCGTGGTCAGCAGGTCGAGGGAGGTCTCCCCCCTCTACTCTGCCCTGGTGAGGCTACATTTAAACTACTGTGTCCAGTTCTGGGCTCCTCAGTTCAAAAAGACAGGGATCTCCTCGGAGTCCAGTGGAGGGCCAAAAAGATGATAAAGGGCCTGGAGCATCTCCTGTATAAGGAATGGCTGGGTAACGTGGGCCTCTTTAGCCTGGGGAAAAGAAGACTGAGAAGGGATCTGATAAATGTTTAGAAATACCTAAAGGGAGGTGGGATGCAAATGGATGAGGCTAGGCTCTTCTCGGTGGTGTGTAGTGATAGGACAAGGAGCAGTGTCCTAAAACATGACCATAGGAAGTTCCATACAAACATGTGGAAGAACTTCTTTATGGTAAGGGTGACGGAGCACTGGAACACATTGCCCAGAGAGGTTGTGGAGTCTCCCTCTGTGGAGATGTTGAAGACCTGTCTGGACGCCTACCTGTGTGACCTGTTGTAGGGTACCTGCTTTAGCAGGGGGATGGACTCAGTGATCTCTTGAGGTCCCTTCCAACCCCTGTGATTCTATGATTCTGTGATTCTTTTATTTCATCTTGAGCACTACTAACTTCTCTACACAATGAAAACATATATACTAAATGAAAAAAAAATTACGTATTTAATAGTTCAGCTTCTCACTTAAAATTGAATTTTATCGCTCCTTTGCATCCTTAAGTTCTGATGTGATAGTTATGAAATCATTCAAATTACCGTTTTCCAATGTATAGTTTGATATGTTAGTGGTTCATTCACAGGTGTGTTGAGAACGAACACATGTAGCTGAACTGTGGTAGCAGTGTCTCAAATATAGAAAAAGTGACATAAAGGGAAATCTAGGACTTACTCTGGAGTATCTCACAATATTTGTATTTCATAGACAATATTCATCCTAATTCATTCAGTTTCCACACAGGAAGTGAGATAAACATCTCACTTCATACGAAGCATTGTTTGTGATGCACTGGAACTGAATATTGAGAGTCACAGAGTAATCTATGAGAGTTTGTTTTTTTCCTTTGCGTTGGACCATTTTCAAGGAGGGCCCAGTGTGGTGTTACGAAGAGTGAGGCAACCACGCGACACTGAATAGGTATGCATTGCGTGCACTGTCCATAAGACAAGGAGGGAGACGAAGAGTGATAATTAAGAAAAATCATCATTGCATGCCATCTCCTAGCTTTTGAGGTCTTGAATTTACAATTTTAATTCACATTACTTCTGCATTTTGAATGCATAGCTGTATTTTATGTCACTAGGCTAACTCTGAGGAGAACATTTCTAGCCTGCTGTGTCAGTTCTAGCCTAGTTGAGGCTGATTTTTGAAATCATCATATGAAAGCCTGCCCAGGGATGTGACCACAGCTTCTTTTTCTGAACTGCGTGCACCTAGTGTAACAAGTTAATCTGTCGGTAGCTTTGTAGAGGATTAGTGTGCCTATAGTCAGAATCCTTATGATTCAATTTTATGCACTCTTTCTCAGAAGTATTTTTAAAAAGTGGTCATGTAGCAGGCGCAGGCAGCTGTTATAATACTTCAAATCCCAAATATCACCTCATGGGCTATTTCTTTACCAGCATATAAAAGCCATGGACATAGGCTAACAAGACACGTCGCACGAAGGTGGTTTAGGCAGGAGGTGTTCCATACTGCTAGGAACAGTGCTCCCTAATTATCTTTGCTGAGTGTGAATGAGCTAATAGACAAATAGCTGTATAAAGCTCTTATTAATATGGGGCAAGGCAAGCAGAGCAATCCATGATTTTTAAGTAATTATTGTCAAAGATGGGCAGATTCATAAATGCTGTTTCTTCATATAAGTTTTCTGTGGTTGCCAATGCCTGGGACAAGGCTGTATGCATCTGAGGGGTGCTCCTGCACTGTTGCCCACCTCTTTCTTCTGTCCCAACTCAGTACAAACTGGCTTCGCAGAAAAATGTGTTTCTATTTTGCTATTTTGTGTTTCAGGTTGGATATTTGGAAAAATTTCTTCTACAGAAGAGTGATGAGGCATTGGAACGGGCTGCCCAGGGAGGCAGCGGTGTTCAGGAAACTTGTGAATGTGGCACTGAGGGACATGGTTAGTGGGCATGGTGGAGATGGGCTGACGGTTGGACTAGATGATCTTAGTGGTCTTTTCCAGTCTTAATGACTCTATGATTCTGCAATTCTACTCACAGACAAACAAAAAGCAGGGAAACTTCCAAAATTATGAAGAAGGCTGTAGCCGAGTTAAGACCTAAACCTGCATATCTTTTTGCAGTTTCTTGTACTGCTGGAATTTCTCTTTGCCTTTACATAGCCATAAATCTGTCACTGCTGTGTCACTCCAGTTTACATCACATACAACCTGACATTGCTTTCATGGTATCAGATGAGGTGTTCCTAAGTGCTTGTGGAGATGCCACCAGCAGAAGGCCAATAGTCCACTTGTACCCTCAGTCCCTGAGGTGGGCAGCTATGGGCTGCTGGCCCATATGGTAGCAGTCATCATGTGCTGCACATCCCAGGCTCCACCAGTCCCCTGGTGTGACTGTAGTGGCACTCCACCCCTTCTCCTTGCTGTCAGTAGCTGTAAACAACCAGCATGGCAGCCTGCGTTGGGTGGCTGAGCTGGCTGCTCCTTTCTGAAACTTCTTCTACAGCCCACCATTTTCTCTTTCAGATGGGCCCCAGAGCACTCTTTCTGCGCAAATGAAGATGAATACCTGTCACTTTAAACAAGGTTCAGGGAAAGACCATAGGTGTAAAAGCCAAGCTGGGTCACATAAAAGACACTGGGAATGGGTCATGGGATAGGGGTGGAAACGTGCAGTAAGTGTATGGACTGGAATCACTGGGTTGGGGAACATGCAAGGGAGCAGAATTTTGATGGGCCATGGACCAGAGTTCAGGACAGAGCTAACACTGAGGATGTTACAGATAAACATAAGACACAGGAGTATGGAGTGGTGACTGTTGCTCAATTCATGGTGTAACCGATTGATTTAGTTGGCAGAGAAACATGAAAAAAGCATTTTCAGAGAGCTAAGTATGTATTATGGAGACCAAACATTAATATTTTAGATTAGAAAGCTCAGAAAAATGGGAGATGAAAGAAACAAAAGACACAAAAGGAGGAAAAGTTCGGGGAGAGAAGGCAAGTAAACACAGATATACAACTGTGGATGAAGAAGGGTGATTACTGGAGAAAGCTTTTCATTAAAGCTGATAAGGTCACAGTCTGGCCTGCAGGTAGGTGGGGAAGGTGCTGATGAGCTGTCTGAGGCACCAGCATATCCATCCTCTGTGACACAGAGAGCCTGGAGGCCTCTGAGCAATCACTGAAGTCCAAGCTGCCTTTTCCTGCCAATGTTTGTAAGTTTACATTTTAAAGATGGGTGGTATGAGTAAGAGTGAGAACAATGTGGAATGAGAGGAATGTTTTGGTCCTGAATTTCATTCCTTCCTACTACCTCCCATCTACCATTGTCCCTGTGGTTCATGAACTGCCATGACTGGTGAACTGATGGACTGATACTAGCATCAAAATCAATTCTGAAATAGTTCGCTAAGGCAGATGGAGTCCTTACAGACCTGTACAGGTTGTGGAAGTGAGGAGAGGCAATGGTTACACTCCCCTGTCGTGACATTAGCAGAATGAAGGCTAGACAGACTGCTGAGATAAGTGAGCAAATCCATTGGCACATTCTTCCTAACATAAACCTCAGGCTCAAATGTCTCCTAATCCAAAAGTCTCTAACTTTAATTTAAGGTATCTATACTTAAATCTGTCGTGCTATTTCCTTTGCTTCAGTCTCCACAAAATGAACCTTAGACTGTTCTTAAAAGGATTATGGAACAGATTTGTGGAGCTTTTGGCGTTTAAGTTTCTCACCGAAATGGAATCGTCTCACCAGTTATTTTTCTCTTGCTTAATCACTTCATGTGGAAACCCTCCTTCTTTGCTCTCTACAGACAGCAGCTATAGAGCTTTTGTTGACAGGGATCACAAAAAACTCTTGGATCACTGTGACATGACTGCAATTCTCAGATATTTTTAAAATGCTACATTCTAACCTTCAATTTAAAACTAAGCGCTTTGTATTGAAACTTCTGTTTTCCCCGCCTGACGCCGGCAGTACTGTGGGCAATTTTTTTCACATTTTCTGAATATTCACATCTGCGACTCTGTTGTCCTCTGTTTAAGATTAATTAGAGAATACAGCATGCTGATAAGGCAATAAATACAATGTAGATTAAATAATACTGTCTTCTTGGCTTTTACCATTTCAGAGTGCGCTTTGCTAAGGCTACATAATAACAAAATTGCAGGCAGTTAGGGACATCCCAGTCTTTCTGAGGAAGAAAAAACATGGCACAGAGGACTCAGTCCCGTGATATATGAATTCTTTCAGTCACTTAAAACTATTTGCCCAAAATGCAACACAGATGGATAGCAGTACCATTTAGAAGTCTCTCTTTTTTTTTCCCTCTGAAGAATGACTGACATTAGATGAACAGACGATTTTTATCTCATGAAATTATATATAGCTGTTGTATTAGACAGATGTGTTTTTCACTTATCTAAGCTGCCTAATTCTGAGGCTAAAAAGATGGGCTATGCTCTTATTTTATTGTCTTAATTCAATTTTGTTTCAGCAATTTTTTACAATAACAGAGATCCTCCTTACTCAGTGTGAAAGCAGATGTCCCACTCTGAAAGAGCACTCCTTGTCCAACCTTTATGATGTTCATCCTTTATCAGCTGCTTTATTCATCGATACCGAAAATGGATTGAAACAAAAAGGCTCCATTTACACAATGAATGTGTAAAAAGATATGTGTTTATGTGTTTTCAATCCCATTGCTCTTGCTTTGTGAAATTGCCACCTGTCAGATGGCTGACATGCTGAATGAGATGGAATTTGGCATCAGCAGACCTCACAATTTGTTGATAGATGAAGTTATTTCCATTTTGTTATCTACTCTGAGTGCCAGGGTGATCCAGCTGAGTCATTCTTTGTGCACAGAAAGGAGATGTTCTCATGGGATCTCCTGATAAACATACACACTCATAAAGTCACGTGCTCTTCAAGTATGTTTCAGAGACAAAAATCACCTCAGCAGTATGGATGCCCCTCTTTAATTTTAGAAATTGAGTCTTTGGAATAGCAAGTGGCATAAATGCATAAAAAGGGTCACCTCATCTTTCCTCCTACTTCTCTTTCCTGTTGCATTAATGCAAACCTGGCAGTAGTCTGACTCAACAGTCTTTAGCTACAGATAAGTCGTGCTGAGTATGTGTTTGAGAAAGCATCTCACAGTATTTTAATATATTCAGAGTAAATATTTGTGGGTGGATTTTTGGCTGCCCCTTGTTATTCCATCCATCTCTTCTAATGCAAGCCTTTTCAATTTGTTAGCTTCAAAACTCCCGGGCTTCTAAGTCATCTTTGCCCAGTTTCTAATGAGGTACGTCCTCTAAACAGTGAGCAGCAGACAGAAACATTTTCTGTTAAATTGTGGTCTCTCTGTTCTTTGTTGCATGTTCTCACACAGAAGTTTGTGCACAAATTGTCTAAACTGAGATTAAAGTTCTGTTTTTAAAGCACTTCTTAAATACTTAGATTTCTGAGAAAGAAGAATGGTGCTTCCTTTCTCAGCCTCCCATTTCTGTCCCTAGTCAATCTAAATATGAACATAAAATAATTATCTTGTCATTTAACACTGTAACAGCCACTGGCTGGTAGTGAAACTGGTCTTTACAACATTGAATAATAGAATCATAAAATGTCCTGAGTTGGAAGGACCCATAAAGATCATCACGTCCAACTCCTAAGGAGCTGAGGTATAGTTCCAGTGTCAGTTCTGAGGGGGAGATTAAGGTATTTACAAAAGAGCTGACCAGTTACAGTTCCTGTACCTTCATTGCTACACTGTTAAGACATGAAGATTTGATAACATGAAGCGAGTCGGTGTGCTGACCAAGAACCAGCTTTTACATTGCAGAATCAATGTTTACAGCCAGCGCTGCCTCTGGAAGTGCGACATCAGCACTGAGCATCCTTAGCTTGGACTTCATTATTTTCAGCCCCAGACAGAGGCTGAGTTCAGAGGTATTGAGAGTGGCATCAAATGAAAAGATATAGCTCAAACACCATTATTGCGTACTATATACTTTCCTTTGTTCACCTGTGCCTGTTATTACTGGTGTCAGCATGGTAAGGTTCAGATAAAACAAGCATATCTTTCTTGCTAGCATACTGCATCATGTTAAATTAATGCTGGTCTTCTCACTTCAGGAGAATTAGTGACTTTTTGAAAAAATCTTTCTTCTGATCACTTCCCTTATATAGGCAGGAAAAGGCCACTGCAAAGAGTAAGTCTTAGGAGTGGAGCCATGTACCTTCCCAACAGTAATCATGATGGTATTTGGCATCTGTTTCACCAGCTGTGCCCTCCTGTGGCATTCTAACAGTGGGATATTATGGGTTGTAACTCAGGTCCAGCTGATCTCACTGTGCTTAGATACTCTGCCCATCTTCAAACCTCAGGGGTAGCAAAGGGGTTGCTGTGGACACCCTCCTATACATGACACTGACTGCCTTTCTTCTGCAGCTGTTTTAAAGACCAGTCAGGCGTCCAAGGGGATTTATAGGCTTCTCAGGGAAAAAGTGCTTGAAGCCACCAGCAGGACTGTTCAAAACATGACAGTCCAGTATGTTCATGTCCTGTTGGATCTAAATTGCTGGCTTCATTTTAATCTCCCTCTAGCCTTCTCTTTTCCAATGCTCTCATCCTTTGCTATCCCATTGTTGCCTAAAATACCCATTCCTGTCTTGCCAAACCCCTATGTCAATTACTTACCTTCTTGCTTCGGTTCTTTTATTTTCCAATTCCTTTATCTTTTCTGTTTTCACACATCTTGGAATAAAATCTCATTATCTTGTCCCCCAAACAGATGCATATTCATTCTCAGAGAGAGAAAAAAAAAAAATTTCTGTATAAAAGTGGCTTTGTAATCCTCACTTTTTACACGTTTATCTGACTTCAGGCTAATCCGCATTGCTTGCTGATGTGTCATGTTGACAGTGCAAAAGTAATAGTATGACAATGTTACAAGTAAGTCATTTGTAAGTTTCTTCCACTTCTGTAGAGCAGCCTGTAGGCTGATTTTTGTTTCAATGCATTGTCACCTACAGCATGTTTCTTAGGGTTCCCTTATCTCAGGTTATGCCTACATGGTTAAATGGACTTTTATATATCAATTCCATACAAATATCACCATATTACTTCATATCTCTGAGATTACTTCTCCTGAGATGAGTTTGACTTTGGAGCATGGTATCATTTTATGCTGTGTAAGTGACTTAAAATCCTTGCCTAAAGAAGACAACTCCTTAAAATCTCACTTTATTACTGCATTACAAAATGTGAAAGTTGAATTAACATAGTAGTAATAACAGCTGGTAAAATATATATGGATGGAGGAGGAAAATGGGAAGGGGAGAGGGCTGAGATCAGAAAAGCAGGAACAATTAGTAGCAGCTTCAAAGATGGAAAGGAGGTAATGATCAGCCTGTAATGATTAGCCTGTGGCAAACACAAATCCTGCACAAGTAACCAGGTGTTCCCTCATCCACTGCAGGAAGCAGTTAGTGAAACTCATTAGAAAGTGACAGTGACTTATGATAGCATCTGTAGAAACAGAACAAAGAAAGACTTTTGGCATCTGAACCTGCAGTGCGAAAGAACATCAGTAAATATTTTGTCTGTAGTACAGGCCAGGAAACAAGTGCACCCACATCCTCTTGACAGACTGATAAACCCTCACTCTGCTCATGCTGTAGTGGTATGCCAGCAGCCGTGCTCTCAGCACAGTTAGATGCCAAGAGCTGCACAGCTCAGTAATCCTCTGGTGCCAGCAAATGAGCATGAAACCAGTCTGTAGATGCAGCCGTGCAAGAGGTAATTGGTTTGTTGGCCTGCGTGAGATGTGTATGGAACAGAACACCTTGGCAGGTATGGCTTGAGGCTTGATTTCTTTTGTGCCACATGGAGTTTACAGAGCTCTCAGCAAAGTCGGATTTCTGTGACTTGTATGATAACATAAAGTAGGGAGTTCTTCCATTCTTTTCCATTTTTTTCCATTCTGGCTTTAGAATTGGAGAAATGCATTTTATGGGTACAATGTGAAAGCAGGGTGGTGCATGTCTGTGGACGCTGAAGGAGGAAACAGAAGCAAAAAAAAAAAAAAGCAGCAACAGAATCCTGGGTGTGCAAGAAGTTTAATGGAACTCTTTCTCTGCAAAGAACAACGTGCAAACTGCTGTTTATGCTGGAGATGTTGCGTAAGTGAAATATGGGTGTTGGGTGATATTTTTTTACAGCCTCCATCCAAATGCACAGAGAAGTTTTATGCAGTGTCTGACTTCAGCCCCTCTCATAGTATACCTTTTGTTTTATGAAAGAGGTGTTTCTGGGAGATGAAAAAGGTTTTCATAAAATGTTGACCTTGTTGATTTAGTAAACTTACTTTTGAGCCAGTGTTAAATACATTCGGAATCGGTTTACCTCAGAGGCCAAATAACCATTTTCATTTGTGGACAGAAAAGATTCAAGATTTAAGCCTGTCAAAGGTCAGGAAATAAAAAGAGTATTTTGCACGAGAAAAGGAAACCTGTTCTTTGCCATTAGTTAAGTTCATAGAACAAAGTGTTAAATCTAATAACTTTCATATTAATACTATCTGTGAATAGCCGTATACCCTTGATAGCCAGAAGCTGCTATGTTTGTTTGGTTTTGTTTTGTAGCCTTGGAGATTTGTCTTTTATTATTATTTCTTTTTAATTATTATTTCTGATTGATAATGCACTCAACTTTGAGTGACGCGTGTCTGTGCGGTGTCTGTAATCATCTGATTTTATTTCCTATAAATGAAAAGGGACCACTTTAGTTCAATATTATCAGGAACAGCCTTAGGCTGTGCTGGGCACATAGGGTGATTAGGAAAACTTGAAACTGCTGATCTCTTAAAGTATAAAATATTTCCAAAAAAATTATGATTTAATCATGCAAAAGATACTCTTAATTTACCTGGCTTTTTTTCTGTAAACCGAGTACATATCCAGTTTTAAAAGTATTTATTATTTACAAAATGGGAGATAGGTAATGAAAATAAAAATTTTAAAATAACAATTATTTATCTCAAAATACAGTGTTTCTCAAATCAAAGCACGAGACTTCCTTCTTAGTTGGAGATTGCTGTCTGTGTAGCTGCACGCAGTGCCTGCTTTCACATGTAAGTTTCTTCTTCTGGTCACAGGGTAAGAAAGATAGTAAAGGATGTGGAGAGCAAGTCATATGAGGAGCAGCTGAGGCCCTGGGTTTGCTCAGCCCAGAGCAGAGGAGCTGAGGGCAGGCCTCATGGTGGCTGCAGCTCCTCACAGGGAGCAGAGGGGCAGCGCTGAGCTCTGCTCTCTGTGACAGCGACAGGGCCCGAGGGAACGGCATGGAGCTGTGTCAGGGGAGGGGCAGGTGGGGGTTGGGGAAAGGCTCTGCACCAGAGGGTGGTGGGCATGAAACAGGCTGCCCAGGGCAGTGGGCACGGCCCCAAGTGCTGCAGTTCAAGGAGTGCTTGGACAGTGCTCTCAGACAAAGGATTTGGATTTTGGGTGGTGCTGTGTGGAGCCAGAAGTTGGACTCAATGATCCTTGTGGGTCTCTTCCACCTTGAGGTATTCTGTGATTCTAAGCCTCTCCAGAAGCCCAGTTCAGGTACTGTTCTACTGTTGTTCGATATTCTGATCACTCAGTAGACAGAAAAATTCTGTTACAGTGAATGTTGTGTGACTTTCACCACTCCTGCATACCACATGTAGAGTTTCATAGAAGTAACGTCACCATCTGCAAATCAGGTCATTTGTAGAAAGAAGAGATTTACATTCTTAGTGTAGTTCACATCGTGTCTAACCCTGGCTACTAACAATTTTTCTTGGCAGAGGCTTCTCATGAAGGTGTAACATGTGCCAGCAGAAATTTTACTGCCAAAAGAGCTCCAGTTCAACCTTACACATCCATAGATAGAAGGCTAGTGGGAATTATTTTTTTCTTTGTGTCCTCTGCAGTGCAGAAATGCAATTTAGCTACTATCCTTGCTGCCCATCTTGCTCCTGTGTGCTTTCCATCTATTGCTCCTGTAACACCCATCATCCTAATGGTCAATGATAAACTATGTTTTCCAGATCATATCTGAATTCAATATGTGCAGAGTTTAGCAAGCAATTTCATAAAATATGATTAATCTTCTACAAAAGAAGTTGCTTAATCCTGAGGTCATTTAAAAATTTGTAGTAGTAGGTTATCCTTGTTTTTAATCAAAATTTCAGACAGCTTTTTCTATAAAAATCAAAGGCATGGGCAGTTTCTGTATTCTGAGCTTAAATATGTTTAAACCTATTATTGCTTGTTGCTTATCATTAGAGGTCTTGATCTCCGCTAATTTCTCTCATTCAAAATGGAGCTCCTAAAATTTTCTTAATATTAAGCGCTACCAAGAAAGAAGAAAGAAGATTTGGCAGTCTGGCATTTCATAAAAATATCTGGAGTGATGCCCTATCTGGTAAGATATAGAAAGCAAAACAACACACTATCTGAGTAAATAACACTGAACTTACCCATAGTGTCAGAATTGCTTAGGCTTTGCTGTGTTACCTTGTTCTGTGAGTCTGCTACAATTTCTTATTTACAAAATGTACTTCCTAACTTCCCAACAACTTTTAATTGAACTCACTGGAAATTCTGTTATATTCATTATTTATCATTTACAGATTTTTGCTACTCATGAAGAAATCCTTCCCCCTTATATACTTCCTTACTCAGCTGAGCTATTTCTACTTTTCTTCTTGTCTCTCCCAGGTGTACAGTTAAGTGAATTTTAACCACTGGGCAGTATTTATTTGGAGACTGCAAAGGTTTGAAACGTGAATCTACTAAGCACTATTTGAAGCTCACATTTTCCACTTTGTAGTCTCAGCTTAATCAAATACAGATTCTTCTTATTTGGGTATATGTCATCTGTATTATGCAGTACTTGGAAACCTGGTAGGGTCAGGCATTCAAGAATTCCAATAAGAGCATTTAAAAAAAATTACTAATCAAAAACAAACTCATTATTGTCAGGATGGGATGCAGAAGTGTGAGTGGGTATTACACCTTGCAGTAGTGCACGGGAGTCCTGATAGTCAGTGTTAGTGCTCAGTATCCAGCAGCCTTGGTTGCAGAGCCACTCACGAGTCATCAACAGGAATTTCTAAACGGCTTTTTCATTTCAAGTCTAACAGTTTTCTACTACTTCTTACAGATAATCGTGGTGCTTTGTTGTCCCTTGCAGTAGTGATTTATTATTTCAGATCCTTACCAAGGTCTTCTGTCTTCTCCTTACAATAATGGTTGTATTTTTATCTTGTATAAAAAGCATATGATAACCAGCATGTAATAAAAACATTTTCTATTCACAGTTCACTTACTCTTGAAATAAAATGTTCTTCGTCTTTTATTCAAGCAGTAATTAGGTCAGAAAGAGAGTTAGAAGGGATATCCTTGTATTGTTCCTTTACATAATGGTATCAGCCTAGTTTTTACATATTTTCTCCAGATAAGTATCATTTATAGGTGTCTTGAATGAAAATGAACATATGCTACATTTCTGAACACATTCCACCGAAGCCTATTTTCCAGCGTTTACAAATAGGTTCTGTGACAACACTGCAGCCCTTTTCTCTATCTGTAGGTAGAACATAGGCCTCTTGGTGTTGGCAGACCATGGTATTGCATATAAATTACCTTCCATTTCTGTAAAACAAGTTCATTTTCTGTGTACTTGTTCAAGAGTTGCTGCCGTTCATCTGAAGAGATGTTTGTTTCGTAACAAGAAAGCTACTTTGGTATACAAAGTTTTATCACTTACATCTTCATTTTGAGTATGTATATGCTTCTCCACCTACGCTTTTTTCGGCTTTATGCATTACTAGGTCATGGAATACTTGTGTTACGTTGTAGCTTTGGCATTCTTTATTGTAACACAGAGCTACCTACATATTTAATATTGAATATCTCCTAGAATATAGTTCTTGAAATACTTTCCTAGTTCAGATCTTTCTTTGAAGGGAAAGTGAGGAGAATGCCTTTTTTTACTGCTATATTACAGCTACATATTATCTTCTCTGTGAGATCTAACTAACAGCTGGCTTGAAAGTCCTTTTCCTACAGAATGTTTGACCAGTCATAGCTGACTGGATTTGTTTTCATCAATGTATTTAATGTTTTCCTCATTATTTGTTCTCATCATATTTTATGCATTTTAAACCCCTGATTCAAGTGCATGTTGATGGCTGAGCTATATATCTCCTTTGTATTTTACATTTTCCCATGGTCCAATCTCTCATTTTTCTGCCTCTAATAAAAAAAAAAAAAAAATGTCCTCCTCTTGTGACAAACACAAAGGTCTCCCATCTAGTTCCCTGGGCTTTTCCCCACAACTGATTGCTGCTGCAGCTGCTTCCATCTGCAGTTCCACAGAGACTAGAAATGGGGAAGAGAGGAGAGAAGGCTGTGCTTAAGTAGCAATTTGGCTGCTCCTCACAATTCCCTCAGGCTTGCAGTCCTGAAGAGTCCTTTGCAGGGCTTCCCTCACCTTCCCTCCAGTCAATTCCTCAGCTTTCAAGAACTGTTCTGAATAATCTCAGCAACAGAGAGTTTCTTCAAAGACTATTTAAGATTATCTCAGAAATAGGCCATTCTGCAAGGGGGGTTTTTAAAACAAACAGATGTTCCTTGCCCTTCTGATTTCAAGGGGAAGTTTACTCCTGATTCTGAGAGCAGGACTTGGAAAATGGGAGATGCCAGTAAGATGCCAAAGAATTTGTCTGTAACTGTCATCCCCTCTAGGCTACCATCAAATAACCTGGAAACACCCTTGCAGTTTACCCGCAAGAGCTATCCCAGTTTTCATTTTCCTTTCAGTCTAGTTCTAGCATTCCACCAGCTTCCCAACTATAGTTGAGCACTCAGAAAATGAATGCCTACTCTAAAGGTACTTGACTTGATCTTTTATTATACTAGATCTTTTTTAATCATTCATCTCTTTGCAGAACTGGGCAACAAATACAAGCAACTTTAGGAGTGGTTAGTAACTACTTTGCATGAGTATACACTCTTAAACAAACGCACAAGAAAAGTAGGTTGTAGAGTACAAATCAATATTTCACACAAAAACATAATGACCTAAGAAGAAGAAGAAAGAGTAAACAATGACATCTTGGTATTTGAAATCCTTAATTAGGACTACACAAACACTTAGGAGATGATTCCTCCAACTGGAATGTGAGGCACCTCGACCTATTAACTCTGTAAATGAATGTTTAAAGGACATTAAAAGAGTTTTGCTAGTGCTTTCTTTCACCTGTTACCCAAATGAGCAAAGCAGGTTGAAGAATGTGTGAAGTGATTAATTACACTAATTAAAAACACTTTATTTACACTTACTCTATAATTTATCATTACTACTTCTGTCAGTTGATCGAAGGTGAGGAAAGTGTTGTTTATAATTGGAATGTGAGCTAATTAAATGTTCGTTTTAGCATGTTTTGGTCTATTTCCTTTGTCAATTAGGACTAGCATTGCAATAGATGATTGACCAAGTGGAAATGTATAATGCAATAATTGTGCTCCATTTTAGCACTTAATTGGAGAGGAAATGTGCCCCAGTAATCCAAGTGACTTTAAATCTTAAGGACAGAAAAGATCCTGCTCTTTTCACTTGCTTGATATTTTCACTGGAAACTTCACATGGAAAACTAAGTAACAAGCATGTAATTACCGCATGGAGGCTGACTAGGTGTGTATGTCTGTAGTTTGTAGTGTAATTATTTTATCCAATTCAGAAATAATTATTGCATAGATGTAGAATACTGAATTAATTATGCCTTTATCTTGTAATAATACAGTACTTTATGTAACTTGTCATTATATGGTAATTATTTGATAATTTAACAACTAGCAGATAATGTATTATTGAATACTTGTTACATGATCACTTCTGCTCTGTAATATAAAATTCTAGTCCTCTTTCATAATTCAGCCTTTTTCTTCAATTGAAAATTGACCATATGATTGCTATATCACATGAACTAAAAAAAATCTTGAATTGTCATGGACTGTGAAGCTACAGTTTTTAAAAATACTCTATGTGATGTATTCCATGAGATATTGCAGTCTACCTATTAGGAAACAAGTAATTTTTGAGATGATTGATGGGCAGGCAGTAAGGATCAGTTGTCATTAGTAACCACGGGGAATGATTTCTTTGGCTTCTTTTAGTGACTTCCTCCTTCACAGTAATTCCACATTCACCTGGCTGTTTAGTTTTGTGAACAAGCAATGGCTCTAAGATATAAGGCTGAAAAAGTTTCTAACGCAGTTAATCCACAGATTCCTACTACCTGAACTCACTGTGTTGTAGGTTAAAATATTTCAGCAGCAATACTGATTGTACTTGATTCTTATCACACTTATCACACATCATGAATTTGTTTCTACATTCTCACTGAGGATGTATTAATGTTACAAATAGCAAAATATAATAGGATGTGCTGCTTCCCCCCACCTCTAATCAGTGTAAAGGAACTGGACTGGTCTCTCAGCACTTCACATGTCTTCTCAGCATTTATGAAACTATTTCACTTATGCCTTTGTTAAGCTCCTTGGACCACAAGTTCCTACTGTGTCTCTTACATGAGACACTCTTCTGTTTATGACCACTATAGAATAAGATTTGGTTAAGTACTACCACTGCATATTTGCCTTACTTTTTGAAAGAAGGGAAGAGAATGGGTCATGACTCACCAGCTCTGACTCCCAACCAAGTTGCCTAGCTATTCAATTCCTGCTGTGATGCTATTTTTTTTGGTCATCTCTCTCTGAAGATGCATTAGGCATTAATGACTGTCCACTAGAATCAAAATTCAGTACTGTGTGATTAACTTGGATCTTTCTTGTCTTTTTAAAAACTATTTTTTTGCATTCCTTTTCTTTCTTCACAGCATTTTTAATACTATGGCTATCCATTAGCGTCATTGTGGGGTTTTTTTTACATTAGTTTTATACTCTGAGTTCAGTTGGTACATTTCCTCTGTACGCAAGCTTCAGTTTCATACACCTTAATGTATCTTCATACGCCTTAAAATATATTACAAACTGATTTGACTCCTTCTGAAATTGCCAGGCATATTCCAGTGGATTTGAATATAGTGGCCTTAGCCCTTGAGGATTTCTGAGCATACAAAAAATGGACATTCCAGACCTATCCTCAATGTATAAGTGGGACTGTTCTGATGAAATGTAGGTAAAAAGTAATTTTCAGAAGTGAAACTAACTTTTGTGCTGAGCAACATGTCATTTAAAATCAAACTGTACTTTTTTTTTTTTTCCAAATGGCACAAAGCTTCTTTTATCTTGTTTTGAGTAGACTGCACAGTGTTGTTTGAAAAAGAGAAAATGTAAGGTGTGACCTAAATAGAGAACTATACTAAGATAATTATGCTGGTGCAATTTTCTTGTTACATTACCACCTTCTTTCTTTTCTTTTTTTTCCCTTACTGGTCCATAATCTCTTACTACATCTTAGATATAAAATAGAATTAAAAGTTTCTGTGTATTTTTCTATCATTCTGTTGCCTTACACAGCACTGTAAGAGCAAGAACAGTACCTGCAGGTACTTAGAAGTACCTTAGTATTCTGAGTATTCTGCTGTTCTGAAATAGCTATATAAATTATCTTTGCATGCAAACACTAACTGTACAAGGATAACTTTAAAAAATAAAGAATCATTCAAAATTGATGTTTTATATTTTGTTGTTTCGTTGTTTGTTTGTTTTTTTATATAATTTGGTTGGCTTGTTTTGTTTTGTTCTTTTAACTCCAAATGCTGGAATAAGGAAGAGAAGGTGGTCTCAATAAAGCAGAAAGGACAGGCAAAAGATTAAAGTATTGCGCTGAAAATACAAGGACAAATGTTCTCATAATTCCTTTTTTTTTTTTCCATTTTTAACATAGCCATGGATGACTGTAATTGAGATTCTTTGTGAGACTTTGATTTCCTGTAACCAGCTGTTAGTCTGATGTCCCTGAATTAATAATAATTTCAGCATATAAGACCACTTATTTCCTTGGCTTGCTTTTTAAATAGCTACTCTGCAACTTGTTGCAGCCTTGCACATTGCGTTATTAACCAGAAAAAACAATGGCCAGAAATGAAATCCTGCCATGCAACACCTTACCCCTACAGGCACAGGGCACAGTAACAACCCCGGCTGTGCCTGAGGAGGTTCCCACTGCAGCTTCTGCCTCACATTCCTGCAAGCTCCTGGACCGCCCCTTGCCAATAGATCAGTGCTACACACTTTCTCTTCTTCTGCATTGATTTGCCATGGAGTCTGTGCGTTGGCAGCTTACATTTACAGCCATATACACCATATTTAGTGCCATAAATCAGCTTGTTTATAGTAATGCTACACTCTGCTTGTTTTCTCAAATGCAGTGTGGCAGGAAGGTGGCAAGAATAGGCTTTGCGCTGCTATTCTTAGTGGTGGGACTCATGGTAGGCCAGAATCCCGCAGTGGATCTGTTCCCCCTCCTGGTTTTGCACGAAGTGAGTTTGTCAGTACAAGCAGCTGCTCCAAACCTCTTAAACTATTAGGTTTTTAATGGAGAAGAAGTACTAACCTGTAACACAACAGTAAGAAGGGTGGGTAGTACAATGGAAAGAGCTTCACAAGAGGCCTCTCCCCTTCACTCACTCTCCAAATGGATGACTCTTCTTCTAACTGTTCTATGCCTTCCAGGGCCTGGGTTTCCAGACTGTGAAGGAAAATCCCGTTTGTATTCTCTGATTTCTGGCAAACCCTCTGCCCTCCATCCCCTCTAAGGTTTCACTGCGGGTTGGCTCCCAGCTGTAGGCATGTCCTTCATCCTCCTCTGTTTTTTTCCTTGCCTAGTGTTCTCCATGCTTCTGATTTAGAGTACCTGACAAAAAAATAGAGAATTTTCGGCTGTTTTAACTCTTCTGAAAACAAATGAAAAAAAAACTGCATACACAGGTTTTTAAACCAACACAGCAGTTGAAATAGTTGCCGAGTAGAAAGAGTAGTTTGCTGTGGAGAGCCATCGATAAGCCCATGTACAGCAGTACACAAACAAACCATTTTCTTCTCTTCTGTGTGAGCTGCAGGCTCTTCAGGGGGTTTCTCTGTGCCTCCAGACTGAAATTTGAAGAACCCTGATGGGAGGGGTGATCTGTCTTTTCCCTGTCAGACAAGACAGGCCTGTAGACACTAAATCCTGAAAAAAAAGAGCTTGTGTTTTTTGAAGATCACTCTGATCTCAAATGTACCTTGCAGTTTGCATGCTTGTTTTAGACTTAGTTATTTGCAGGCAAGCAGCCACAATTCTAATTCTGGTTGAGAAATGAGGAGGGTTTATTTTAAATGTAAAGATCTATCTGTCTGTCTCTCTGAAATGAATTTTTAATTACTCAAATGTATGTAGATTATTAGCTCGTTTCTGCTTGTTAAGGTACAAAATAAAAACAATTATCCAGTATTTAGTGAATTCACAACCATGTGCTTCAAACTTTTTCACTTTTCCCCATTTGAATACATTTCTTAAATTCCGCTGAAGCATTTAAGCTAAATGGTGCAGGGAACCCATGTATGCAATGCTAGCTATGTACATCCCCTGATGAGCAATAGTAATATGAAAAGAACACTTTAAAGCCAGATGCAATGAAAATTTAAACATATTGAGTTCATAGCATGTGATAGTTTAATCATTATTTAAGCTTTAGAAATGTCATAGCATAATTACTTTAAGAATGAGTTCAAACACTTTCATGTGCAGAAATTTCTTTCTCACTTCAACTTTTTTAGCTTCCTGAGAAAATTATGCTCTTATGAATTTTCTGCACTTAATCATGTCATTTGATCACAGGCAAATCTTCAGTGAAAATTCAAAATCTGAAAGATTAGAATATAGTCTAAAATATGTATTTTATAATGAAGCCTGTATTTTCTTTATGATCTTTAAATAAATCTGTGAAAATGTTTCTTTTATTAAAGAACAAAATCAGCAACAAAGCCTGTTAAATGGAGAACGTCTAGAACAACTTAGTTGCAGAGTCACAGAATAGAAAGCTACTGTATATTGGATTTATGAGCACCCATGCAGGATTAATTCAACTTTCCTAAGTATGTGATACATTTTTAATAACCTCTCAACATATACGGAGTTCTGTCTCCTTCTGCACTTGTAAGGAAAGGACAAGGACCTGAACTCACTTTCTTAATTTCTCCTATACCTGAAATATTCTGATTAATTAGATTGAATTGGCAGTTAAGAATCTGTGTTGTTATATAAAATAGTGTCATAATCACTGTCTGCACTTCAGTGTGAACACTTCCACTATTATGCAGCATACCGCATTTTTTTTTTTTTTTATAATATAAGCCATTCAGGTTGGATTTTGAAAAATGTCAGTTATAATGAGTCTGCCATTTCTGAGGAACAAGCTGGGGAAAAAATATTTTCCATGTAAATTTTGGAGAGGGGGAGGGTTGTTTGCACATTTTTTAAATGGAAATCTTTGTAGAGCAGCTGTACATCCTCTTAGCAAAGACTTACAGGATGTAAAATTTGGCATTTGTATTAGAGATGTATTGGGATTTATCATATACTTCATTGAAATTTGACCATTGTAAGTCTCTTTAAAACTGAACTTTTCACATGTTCCATCAGAGCTAAGTCAACGTTATCGTTTCCCATCCCTTAAGGTTTGTGCCACCTGCTGTGCTCTCATGAGCTTGTTTGTGCTAACCAGAACCTGAAAGTCTCATCCCTGTGGAGCTGCTGGATATGCCATGAATTGTAGCTGTTTGGGTGAAGCTGTACTGCCTTGTAGTGTGTGCAATGCCCAAGGCCTAACCCTTGTCATTTCTCTCCTCTTTTATTTCTTTTGCTGATCAAAGATACCATGGCAGCCAGCCTAGTTCATGGAAAACTAGGGGACAGTGATCAGAGATGGCATAGGGTGGGGCTGGGAAGGTATTGTTTTGTGCAGCCCTTTGTGTATGGGGCCAGGAGGAACTCACCACTAGCAGTGGGAAGGCCTATCTCAACCACGCTGACAGGGCCAAGCAACAAGCCTCTCCCTGCATGGTACTTGCTCTCACTGCCAAAATCAGGGAGTCTGCTATGACAGGGTGATGCTATGTCAGTGCTAACAAACCTAATGAACAGGTTGCACTGACACAGGTTGCCCAGAGCTGTGTTGGATGCCCCATCCCTGGAGACACTCAAGGTCCAGCTGGTTGGGGCTCTGAGCACCTGATCTACTGTAGGTGCCCCTGTTCATTGTAGTGGAGTTGGACTAGGTGACTCTTAGTTCTCCCTTCCAAATGATTCTATCATTATGCAATTCTACAACTATGGGAACATCTTAGTTTCACAGAACAACTAGAGGAATATTAGTGTCACTGTTCATGTTCCTGATGCTGTGAGCACCTTTTGGTTCAGCAGCCCTCATCTGAGCTCACTGCCTGTGCTCTGCTCTCCTACTGCGCGCTTCCATGAGGGGAATGATAAGGTAGGCTGACAAAACAGTCATCAAAAATTCACCAAGATCAGGGTGAGCCTGACATGATGAGAGGAGCTATTAATATTTTAACAGCTGTCATCCATCCCCACAGGCACCAAAATACTGCGTCCCTGTGTGCACGCTACAGTCAATAGATGCCATGTGCCAGGGCATGGGGAAGGACAAATTGGCATTTCTCATACTGACCAACAGGGTGTAACTAAGTGGAATAAACATGGCTTATGCAGGAAAAAAAAAATTCTAAAGTATTCTGAGCTGAAAAACACGACTTCTTTATCAAATAGTATGATTGGCTTAGGATTTCTTTACCAGATGGTTTGTTTTTCTTGAAGAAAACAAGAAAGAGTTGTGGTCTGTGGCTTGAACAGTATAAGACTGATGACTGAGTGATAAAGAGACACTTGGATTTTCCTGAGTTTTATTACTGAAAAGCCAAAATGTGGTGTGCCATTGCTAATGTCGAATGCCACCAGGTGTATGCCCTTTCCCTGAGACTCACTGACGGCTCCAACCTGTCTCTTGCAGGGCCCAGCCTCCTCTCGCAGAGTGCTCTGCAGCTCAATGCCAAGCCCGAGGGCTCCTTCCAGTACTCAGCCAGCTACCACAGCAACCAGACCCTTGCCCTGGGCGAGACAGCAGCCGCCCCACTCCCGGCCCGCAGCACTCAACCCAGAGGTGCCATCCAGAGCTACAACCAGGTAGGTGTCCTACACTGCCCAGCACTCTCCCAAAATTGCACCTGAAGTCATGCAGGGGGGCACCAAGGTTGGAGAACAACTTGCTTTCCAATGTTTGCCTTCTTGTCTTGCTTGAGGCATCTTGCAGAAGGTTGAATTACCACCGTCATTTTCACATATCTAAAGTAGTTTGACTTTCAGGGTAATAAAATAATCCTGATGAGAAAGGAGATTTACATGCTGGTTTTACTTGCTTGCTTGTATATTTGGTGGTCTAATGTTTAGTCATTTAAGTATGAAGTTCTGTGCTGCTGGGGAGTCCCAGATGAGGTCTAGGACCATGCCACGTTGGTATCAGATTATTACAGAAAGCACTTTCATGCCAGAGAATGAAAACAAAGCCAGGCTTATGCTAGATGCAAAATCTGCTTGGGACACTATGCAGAGCCTGGTGTTGTCACTCAATCCCATGTGTAAGAATCACTTTTTGCTTTTTCTTCTCTGAATTTTAAGATGAACAACTTATCAAACAGCCATGTGCACATTTCAAAGTTTTTAAAATTTGTTTCAGATACTCATGAAAAGTCTGAGTGATTCCCTCCATTTCTGACACATAACCCTCTCTCACCTTCTGTGCTTTTCAGCATGACATTAAAGCCTCTCACTGGGAAGTTAAGCTTTAGGTTAGACCAAAATTTCTCAAAGTATTCATGCTTCTGTACGTAAACAAAGTCAGACTGTGTTATCAGCACAGGTTATTTTCTCTTTTTAGAACTTAACTGCCATGGTAAAGCAGACCATTTCAGTGTGACACTAGGACATTTTATAATTCAAGATTCAGTAGAAGTGAGCTGAATTTGAATTTCAAAGCCTTAAATTGCTAAGAGATTTCAAGTATTATACAGTCATTACACAGCTTGTGGGATACCAAGAGACATACAGTATTCCATTCACCCAATTTGCTCAAAAAAGTCCTCTTTGCTCTAAGACTGAAAAATTAAATAAAGCACAGTTAAATTTCATTTCAAATTTGGTATGTACTTCTATCAGGGGTTTAAAATGTGCTTGTGTAGTGGCCAGGTCTCGGGGTTTTTCTGTGTTTACCAGAGACCTCCTTCCCTTATGCTGTTTGGGATTGGAACCAGCAAAGGAGAGCAGGACTCCAGGTAGAAAGAAGGGTGGCAGCTGTAATAGTAGTACCCTGAGCAGATGTCATTAGGAGTTGTGCTTTGTGAAAAGTATCACACGTGGGGTTAGCCTGAAAGGGTGGGATGTATTCTACAAGGAAACTAGAAAAAGAAGAAAGATGATATAAAAGGAGCAGGTTTTAAGATCAGCAGAAACAAAACAAAAGAGAGGAGAGTGGAAGGAGAAAGAATCTAAAAAACAAAAATCAAAAATAATGAGGAAAGAAGAGAAAGTGTAAATGTGCAATTGCTTAGGGTTTCAAAATAGTGATATTCTTAATATAAATGTTCTCATAATGATAGAAAAGGATGAATTTACAAAGAGAGAAAAAATCAGTGATCTACATTTCTGTCATTTAAATTACACTGAACTGCCATTGCTTAGTTCTGAAAAATGCATTAATCATTTAATTCATATGGAACTGGTTACCTTCAGTAAGGTAACCAGAAAGTTTCTAATGTAACCTTTCCAAATTTCTTTTCCTTGGGTTGAGAGGACAGAAGATAGAGTTTCTTTCTGTTTTTCTCCACATTTTCTGGTAGATGTTGCAGCAGAGAAATAACTCATGGAAAATACTAATAAAATTGTGCATCAATATCTTTCAAAAGATGCTTGACAGCTTCACATAAATTAAAACATATCTTCAAAATGCTAACAAACAACCATATGAACTATGAATTAACGTCATAAAAAGAATACAAAGTATTTTTAAAGAGTTATGCAAGAAGACAAAGATTCAGTTAAAAAAATCTGAATACAACCATTGCTGATCCCACAACTAAGGGGAAGAAAAAGTCAATCCTTGGAATTGGTTTGCTATCCCTATTATAATTAAAATAAGCCTCAGGAGTCATAATTGTTCAGATTGTGATAATTTCCTTTGCTCTTTGCTTGCAAGGAATATAGCTATCTCTGAACATGAATGATAGCCCAAATGTGTGGGAAAATATGTAAATAGTCCCAAGGCCAGCTGTGACAGCAGGAACAATTTCTGAAAATGCAATTGTATAAAAAAACAGGAACTAATTAGTCTTGGGATTTCTTGTATAGTGCTGCAAAGTACGATCTAACATTTTTGTCAGTTCGGAGGAGTATGTCATAGATCATAGAGTTTTTCTACTGTTTTGAGTAGTTCAGAACACCAAACTTACTTATATCTTTTAAATGCTACAAGAATAGAATTTTTTAGCAACATCTGCTCCTCAAACAGGAAATTATTCTGTTTCACAGCTGAAAACAGCTTCTCAAACTTGGTGACCATATCCTGATACATCATATATTGATCAATTAATGGTATTTGCAAAGAGTCTGTAATGGGTTTTGTGACAAAAAGTAGATTTTGCAGATGAGTTACAGATGAGTGAACACTCTTTGTACGTAGTTTATGAACAACTGATTGGGTTTATTGTCATCTTGAGAATGGTCAACGTACCTTGGAGATAATACAGGAATATAAAACACATTATGGAGTACAAATAGTGGTTTTCAGCTTGTTCTACCATGTACTTGCAAGGGGAAGGGAAAGGAAGTGGAACGAATTAACATTTCTGGATGATGATTTCTTTTTTTAGCTCCTGCTGATCATGTGTTCTTCTCAGAGGCCAAGGCAGCAGGCAAGATTAATCACTATTGTATTGTTATCCCATGCTTCTAAAGCATCTGGACATGCTGACACAGAATTTGAAAACCATTAAGAAAAAAAAAAAAAGAGCCTTGAAAAATTATTAAACAGTTAATTTTTTAACTTGTCTCTGTTTTCTTCCAACCGAGTCATAAGTTAGTTATTCAACAGACCACTGTATCTCACTAGTCTTATTTAGAATGTTGGCAAAAGAGCACCAGAATGTATTTAGTTCTCAAGAAAAAAAACTGTATGTTGGCCCTTCTCAGTTAGAAGATGTTTATTCCTGCTACGAGTCAGGTGATGAGCAGCCTGAAACTATCCAGACAAAATCTAAAATAAGGACTTCACTTCTGGTAGGATGTGGCAGATGATGATGTGTTTAAAATTGGGTTCCAAATATGACCACAAGAAGTAAAAGAAGCAGATGAATTCTTAGGACAGATTACTCTTACTAACACTCACAGAGAACAATTAGAACAATTCACTAGAATAGTTTATGTTAATGAAAAAAAATGACCCGCACGATGCTGGTTTGATTCTACAATAGTTAATGATTGCAGCCAGCAGTGCTGCTTTAAAACCAGAGCTTGGCCATCTCTGGACAGCCTAAAGGATCTCACAAATTCTGTTTCTTGATGTAAAGACTGTGATGGTATTGGCCATGTTCATCTATATGAAGTTCATCTATATCTATAACCTTTGTGATTAGGACCAGGTAGGCTGACACATTTTCCTAACAGTGTTGGGGTATGTTTTGCAAGCACAGTGTAGAGATGACCTTGCATTGGTCATGACCTTTGTGATGAAATTGGGAGAAAGATAAAAATAGGCCACAGTTAAAGGATTCACAGGTACAGTCAGCATCTGTTATCATATAAGTGCATCTGAACATAGATGGCATCTTCCTGGTTTGGTCAGGAACTTACAAATGACAGCAAAGCAGTCCTGCAGAGGAAAGAACCACCCACAGGTGCTGCCCAAGAACTGAAGTCTGCATCGTGAAGACTGGAGAATGTTAAGCATTTTCCATGTCTTCTGCCCTCTGCAGAGGAGAGCTGATGGAAGTTTTGGACCAGAGTGATACCTTGCGTGAAGCCATATGGGGGGTTCTTTAAGCCGACAGCGGACAAATAAAAAAGGAATCTCAGTAAACTGGGAAGTCTTGCAGTCACTGAAAGAGCACAGAACATCATGTGGATTATAAAAGAGAGATGGACATTTAAGAGACCACCAGTGTCTCTCAAAAACCCCAGTAAGGACAATCAAGTTTGCTGCCTAAAGCTGACAACAACCACTGATATTCAAGAAGCCAAAGCTGTGGTGTTTCAGCAGCCTGGAGGAATGCTTTCCATGCAATCCAAGCACCCAGTTGGAAAGTCCTTCCTAAAATCAGCAGAAAGGTCTCATAAGCAATGTGCTGCGATGGTGTTCATGCTCACCGGATGCAACCTTTTTTTTTTCTGAACCTGCCCATGTCTCAAAGAGACATGCTGGGGTTTGAGATCATAAGGGCTAAGCAATCGCTGAAAGCTCCAGAGAGCAAAACAGTCTGAAAACTGGTTTATTTATCTCAAAACCTGTCAAGTACCAAAAATGCTTGTGGATAAAAGTACATCCAAACGTGAAATAGGCAGGCAGACTTACTCAAAGGTAACACAGTGTTTCAGTTTCTTCACTTCTCAGTTAGGGAAGTATGGAGGACACTGAGCACAAAGCTTAGTTTCTTAAGGATAACTGGTACCATGATACAAATCTTCCAGCATGTTCCTGGAAATTTTAACTTTATTTCATTCCCAAGAAATGACTCTGAAGCCTTTTGAGTTCTTATTTCTGGGACTTGGCCAGCAGCATTGACAGACATTCTGTTCCTTAGCACCTATAAAGTATAGATGTACAGAATCTACCAGGTTTTGGGTTTGCATTTTGGCATGCTTAAGGAAAAAAATAACAGGAAGGGATTTTACATGAGTACAGAAAACACATCTGCTGCATCTGCTGATGTATCCATACCAGTCATTTTATTCTCTGAGACTTTCTTGTTCACTTTTTGCTGGTCTTACACACTTTTCTTCCCACTGGGAGCAGCCTCCAAGAAACAACATGCTGACGTTTTAGTAATCAGCAGCTGACCCCACAGTGTTGCTTGAGCTGTCTAACCATCTAGGAATTTGTAGCTCCTTATCTATGAATAATTTCCAGCAGAATAAATAATTCAGTTATTTGCCCCTCTCAGTTCCACTTAATAAAACAGAAATCTTGTACTGCACCGTCTTTCACTCCATCTTTTTCAAGTAAAGTTCTGATTTAAATATTTAATTAAATTGAATTTATTAAAAAAAAAATGGCAAGCTTGTGTCCTGAAACTTAGTGTATTAGAACCATGAATGATGGCAGCCCAACATCAGTTAGACCATTCTCTAGTCTACCATAACCTAACTGGACACCCTCAGTAATTTTATGTACAGAGGTCTGCAGATCGTGTTTTGTCAGTATCAGTAGAAAATGATTTTTCTAATAACATAAGAAAATATTCATTTCATACTTACGTTAATATTCTCATGCTTTTTCACATAGTTCTGCTGTGAAAAAGGATACAACGGAACTCATACGTTCAATCCAAAGAAGCAAAACAGGATCCTTTTCTTTGGGATACGAGAAAAATGAGATCTCTGAGACTTAGAAGAGATATCTGCAGGGCTGTAAGAAAGAAGTCCTTGATTTTTGTTTTTCATGTCTATGAAATAGATTGATGCATGAGGATAGAACAACTGGAAAGCAAATTTGCTCTCAATTTATTAGTTTAAGCACAGTTTCATTATCAGGTTGACAACAATAATGGATAAATAGAAAAATAATGGAACAAATACCATTGTATTTCATTCTTCCGGATGAAGTGTAATGTTGGATCGCAGGATGAACAATGACGTATCTGTTTTGCTGTCTTAAGCTACAGGCAGGGAGAAACCTAAAACTAAAATCCATTTTGCCTCTGAAAACGCGACTGGAGGATGCAAATGTATTTGATCCTTTGGACAAAATAAGAACCTCACAATAAATGCAAGACAGGTCTGAGATTAGTCACATCTCCAAAATTACTGCATGCTAACATTTCCTTGCAATCTGTTCATCCAAAGTTCTCTCCTTCACACGGAGCAAATGCTTGGCTTTTCATAAAGTGCTACGCACTGGGTTTTTAATTAAGCATTTAATTCTTGTGTCCGCCACTACATCTTCTTCCCTGTAACAGACAATCAGAGAGTGGGATTTTTGGTTTTTGAATTAGTGCTTACAGAATGCCTACAGCTTTATAGAGATTTATTAGGAATATGGAATAATATCGGTTTACTTCAAATTAATTACTTTAAATCCTTGACACATCAAGCAGTGTAAAAGTAGATTAGAAAAAGAAATAATGCATACATGTTGACAACGATTGCCTAAAATCCATTAAACTAAGTTGCCAGTGTGCTGGGAACGCCTTGGTAACAGTCTGTAACATTGTATTTTGGAGCTACTTTGAATATTAGAAAATAACTTATTATGCCAGTCCATTCTAACCATTCAAAAAAGTAAAATCTATTAACACGCAGCAGTGGATAACGTCGTTGGTTCAAGCAGCCATTCGTCATGTGCAAGCCTTGCTTTGTACATGTTGTTTTAAATCTTAGCAGCCTGGTTTTGTTTTATAGAAGATGCTGCCGTAAAGTTTAAACCTTGAAAATGAAAAACGTGTTCTTGTCAAATACATTACTGGAAAGTCAGTTTCAGGTTAGCCCTTCTTTTCTCTTTCAAGATGGTAAGTAGCTCAGAATGAAGGCAGCTCTTAAAAGTTATTTGATGTTCCCAGCATTTGTGTTCCTCAGTTTTGTCACGTCTCTCAAATGAGCGACTTGGAGCTGCTGGCCATTAATAACAACCTCAAGACACGTATTTGTGTTGTGGTGTTTTTACCTCCCGGCCTCAGCAGTGAGCAGACTGCTTCCATTGGCCCTCCCTGTGCCTGCTCAGGACTTAACAGCGCAGAATGGGCATGATGTCCTTACCCGGAAGGATACAGAGATGTCCTGTGTGTGGGAAGCCTCCTGAATCCAGCAGCTTGGCTGCCTTGCAATGCCGAGTGCATTGAGTGCTGGTGGCTTCCCTGCCACCAACAGCCAGAGGGAGCTCCTCCGGAGCCTCTTGGCCGTCCCTAGAACAGCATGTGTTCTTCCCCCAAGGACTTTGGGGCTTCTAAAGACAAAAAAAAAAAAAAAAAAGCAAAGGACAGAAACATTTCCAGCAGGTGTACATTGGAAGGAGCATGTTTCTGCCATCTTCAGCCTCATATAAACATTGTACTGATATTTTTTTTTTTTGTCTTGTCCTCAGTTCCGGACCAAAATCCTCATTTGGGTATCCTAGTGAAAATAAATCAAGTTTCATTGCTGGAATGTGGTGATTTTGTTTTACGTGGTTGTTTGCTTTTGGTTGTTGTTGTTTTTTTCCCTGTAGGATGGTACTAAAAAAAACCACGTTTCTATTTAAATGTGAAGCAACACTGCTGTTGGCATTCACTGCAACTCCGAGCTGAGTCACAGAATGCACTATTTGCATTTTAAAGGCAGTTCTGGCTCAAGAAGCCTCGTCGAGAGGTGTGCGTTGGGGCGAGGCTCTGGCCAGACTGCCTCGAACTGCAACTCCCGGGATTTGCAGCACTTTGTAAGGTTTCATGTAAATCCTCCGCATCATCAGGAATAATAAAAAAAGTTTAAAAAAAAAATTAAAAACAAACAAGCAAACATCTGAAAGACAAACGTGCCTGCCGGCAGAGCCGAGCTGCCTCTCGCTGCGGGGTGCGGTGAGCGGCGGGTTTGGATGTTAGCAGAGTAACAGCCGCAGATCAGCTCCTGCGCCCGGGACGGGAGCCGGCCGCCGGCACCGGGAGCGGGGCCGCCCCTCCCGCCCCGCCGCGCTCCCGCAGGGCCGGGTGGGCCCGGGGGCGGCCCCGAGAGGCGCCCGGGGGTCGGCGAGGGCGGCCCTCCGCCCGTCAGTCGCAGCGTGGAAGTTCGGGGCCGGGGTCGTCGACGCAGAACTCCGGGCGGACGCGCTCCAGAGCCCCGCGGCGGCCCCAGCCCCGGCGCCTCCCGCCGAGCGGATCGCGGATCTCGGCCCCGGGCCGTGCGCGGTTGGGGGGGGCCCGGGCGAGCCGCCGCCGCCTCCTCCTCTTCCC